>NC_081410.1:621579677-621772177 GCF_030272615.1 Cryptomeria japonica
TAGGGGGAGCAATTTTGTAAATGGCATGTTTTTGTTGTAAAACACTTAGATGTCAAAATTTTATTTTCCTAAGTGTTGCCATCAATGCCAAAGGGGGAGATTGTTGGCATTTTTGATGTTTATGTTGTGATTGTCATTGATGGACACACACTTGCATTGAGATCCCCTTTATATGTATGAGCTAGAGCTCAACCGGTATCTGTTCCAATCGGTATGTTGTATTCTAGTCTTTAGACTATTGGTGATTTTGCAAAATGTGTTTCTCGGTCTAAAGCGGCATGTCGACCCCAAGCGGTTCATAGATCTCAAGCGGTACGAGGGAGCAAAGCGGCACAACACATTCTTACCAATCTTCATTTTTGTCAAACCGGCAACTGATATTTTGTATGAATCGGTAATACTCTGTGATGAGTTACCAACCGGCATTTTGTGATGAGTTACCAATCCACCAATTGTTTGACGGTGCCGACACACTAGTGGTGCTTCTTGTGTCATGTTACTGAGTATGTCTAGATTCATTGAACCTAGGAAATTGAAATGTAATCCTATTGGACTGACATGAAATTAGATTCCTTTAAAAGGACATCATGTCTAGGGTTTTAGGTTGTTGCTGAAAGGGTTAATGTTGTGCTAGGGTTTAAGGTGGTTGTTGAATTGTTGTAAGAGCGATCTTATCTAAGAAGATCAAGTTGTAACTGAGTGAGAGATAGAGAAGACTAAAGTAATGTTGGAATGTATTATCTGTGAGCTATACTAGATCTAACCAAGTAGTCTGTGCTATTAGATGGATCAAACAACTTGTTGATTACTCACATCTTTGACAAGTCTGTAGCCCTTAACCGGGTAGGCCCAAAAGCCTTTTGTAAAATCCTCTAACAAGGTGGTTCACCTCTGTGAATCTAAAATCCTCTAGCAAGGTAGTCTTTAATCAGACTTATCTCCTTACAGAGATTGATATTCTTAACAGGATTTGTTCTGGTGAAGAACATTGTAAGACCTTAATCGGTCTGACCCTAACCGGTCTGGTTTCTATTCTGTGGATAGTGACTTGTGAGTTCCATCTCACTGTGGTTTTTCCCATTTGGGTTTCCATGTCAAATATCTTGTGTTATGGTTGTATTGCTTTTGTGGGTGAATTCTTTATTTGCATTGTGGTTTGCATGTGTGGTAACCAGTCTGTCTGTTAAAATATTTTACTGGTTTATCTTCAGACTATTTAAGTGTTTTAGTGCAGTGATTTTTGGCATACTAATTCACCCCCCCCTCTTAGTATTCATCAGAAAGTTTCTAGTTAATGGAGTTTGATGGAATTGTGCAGCGTTAGGCTCGGGTGTAGGGGTAGTGTTGATTCCACCTTCTGGTAATCATATTCCTTTTTCTTTTAAATTGGAAATCAAGAACACCAACAATAGGACTGAGTATGAGGCTTTGTTGTTAGGTTTAGTTGAAGCTAAGAGACTAGGAATAAAACTCTTGCAGGTCAAAGGAGATGCTGAATTGATTGTAAAATGGGTCAAAGGGTTGTTTAATGTAAAAAATGAAAGGCTGAAACACTACCGGAATAGAGTTTGGGACGAAATCGAAGATTTTGATGCATTTTCCATTGAGGCTATTCCAAGAGAACATAATTCAAAAGAAGATTCAGCCTCCTTACTAATTCCACATCCTGAGTTTATTGATGATATTTATAGAGTAGAGTTAGTATATCGGCCTAGTGTCCCAGACAACTCTGAATTCTGGCAAGTATTTGAAAATGACAAATAAATTAATAATTTTATGCAAAGTGTAGAAACATTTTGTGCTACATATTTTGAAGGTTCAGATGCAGAATGTAAGGAATTTTCACTGGAATAGGCCAAGGAGTTGACTGATGGATTTATGCGAATTAAAAGGTAACAAGATCCCTAAAGGGTTAGTTTCATTAGAGCGTCTATTTGATCATCATGATGCCTACAAGAGAAACAAAGGCGACAAGTGTCATGAGGTTCAAGATATTGGAGGTTATGAAAGGATTAATATTGGTACTGAAGATGAACCCAAATATGTCAATCTGGGAAAATGGTGTATGCCCACAGAAAATGAGAGATTCATTAGTCTCATGCTGGAGTTCAAAGATGTATTTGCTTGGTGCTATGATGATCTAAAGAATTTTAGAGATGGAAATTTTCAGCATCAAATTCCCTTGAAACCTGGAGTAAGTCCTTTTCAACAAAAGCTCAGAAGCTTCAATCCCAAAGAAGTTGAGGCCATATTTTAGGAGGTAGATAAAATGTTAAAGGCTAGGATTATATACCCCATCCATCATTCTACATGGATAGCCAACATTGTTCCTGTTAGGGAAAAAAATGAAGAAATAAGGATTCGTGTAAATTTTAGAAATCTGAATCAAGCCAGCCTAAAAGATAACTATCCATTACCAGCTATGGGCCACATTTTACAAACAGTTTTAGGTTCTGAGATGATGTCCATGCTTGATGGATTTTCAGGTTATAATCAGATTAGTGTTCAGGAAGGAGATCAACATAAGACTTTCTTTATTACTCCCTGGGGTACCTTTCCTTATAACAGAATGCCATTTGGTTTAATCAATGCAGGAGCGACATTTCAGCAAGCTATGGATTTGTCCTTTGGTCATTTGAAGGATAGGATAATTGTTGTGTATCTCGATAATTTAACCATTTTCTCAAAAAGAAGACAACGCCACCTGAGGGATCTGAGACAAGTGCTACAGAGGTGCCGTGAGCATGGGGTGTCCCTAAACCCCAAAAAGTCAGTGTTTGGGGTGACAGAGGGTAAATTGTTAGGCCATATTGTTTCTAAATAAGGAGTAAGAATAGATCCTGAAAGGGTAAAGGCAATTCGACAGCTAGGTCTACCATCAAATAGGAATGCAGTTAGATCCTTCTATGGACAAGTAAATTTTCTAAGGAGATTCATCCCGGATTTTGCAGAGACTACCAGGTATATTGTAAATTTGATGAGTGAAAAACAAGCCTTTAAATGGAATGAGGAAGGGAAGAAAGCACTCGAAAAAATAAAGAATGCTATTGGTCATGCACGTATTCTGGTTAACCCCGATTTTAAGAAAGACTTTGTTATCTATTGCTATGCCTCAGAGCATACTATGTTAGGAATTCTATTATAGAGAAATGAGGATAATGAAGAAGTCCCAATATCTTTCATGAGTGTATTGTTGAAAAAGAATGAATTGAAACATTCACTAATGAAAGAACAAGCATATGCAGTTGTGAAGGCCGTAAAACAGTTCAGGTACTATATTCTCCATTCCCATGCAATTTTTTATGTGCCTCATTCTGCAGTCAAGAGCCTATTGACACAACAAGATATAGGAATGAATAATAGAGCCTCTTGGGTGTCAAAGATTCAAGAGTTCAATTTAGATATTAAGGCCACAAAATTGGTAAGAGGACAAGGTCTGTGCAAATTAATTGCTGAAAGTAAGGAAGAAATGACAGAAGAATTGCCTTGAGTCTTGTTTGTCGGACTTCAGGATTCCTAGTTTGCGGATGTTGCTTACTATTTCACCTATGGAGATTGTCCAATGTTGGGAAAAATGGTGTCTCAACCTTGCATTTATGCGAGGTTACTATTTATAGTAAGTTTTCATTTGAGCACGAAATGGTGCGAAACTCTCCCTAAAGCTTCTGGTTGGTTAGATAAGCATTATGGTAAAGTTGCGTCGCAAGGTCACAGCTAGTTTTGAAGATATTAATGTTTTCATCTTGGAGGGGTGCAATAAAATATTTAAACTTAATTTTGGGGACTTTAGAGGCTCCGAAACACCCTAAAAAGTGGTTGTAACCGGAAAAGCGGGTTACAAGGTGATAGAGCACTTCGCGAGCTTTTCGGCGCTTCAAACGGTTCGTCAATCGGACACCCGGTTCTCAAGTTATGGCCTCCGGAAGTTTGTACTCCTGAAATAGGAAAAAAATAATTTGTATCGGATACATAAATGAGCTGTAAAGGGGAGCGACACATGTTGATGTGTGCTTTAACATGTCATAGGGTGTCTAGAAGGGAGATAAGGTCGGCTACACCTTATTGGGTGGTTTTAGCCCATGGTTTTGTAATACCGTTTGACGGTTTCTTGTATTGTATCTCCTATTTATGAGGTGTGTGAGATAGAGGTTGTGTGTAAGAGTCTTATGGCTATTGAGTTGCCTCTGAATCTCTGATTAATGGAACTCCTGCGAAGAGCTTGCTCTGCAAGTATGTTGTAATCTGTTTTTGATTGCTGAATAAAATATTGAGCTGCTTTTGGAGGGTGGGGTTTTTCTCCCGAAAGGGTTTTCCCCACGTAAATCATTGTGTTGTGGTATGATTGCTATTATATCTATTTCTATTTTCTGTAACTGTTGTAATGATCTAAAAAAGTTTTGCATTACCCTCCTCTCAAGGTTAGTGTAGGAAGTTGTTTCCACTACTTAACTTCCTTACAAGTGGTATCAGAGCCCGATCACCTTTGGTTTCAATTGTGGGCAGTTGGGTTTTTTGAACTAATCCAGATTTGAGTGGGAGCTTGTGCAGAAGACACTTTTTGATCTTGTTGCAGGAATATTCAGATGGCGAGTTCGTCAGGGAGAATAGAGGTGGAGAAATTTAATGGAAGTAATTTTGAGATGTGGAAGCTAAAGATGGAAGATCTGCTAATAGATCGAGATCTTTGGGATGCTGTTGATGCGAATGTCCAAAGGCCCTCAGATCCTACTGCGGCAGCTCAGTATGATGTTATGGACCGAAAAGCCAAGGGTCTAATCAGACTGTGCCTGGCAGACTCTGTTCTAATCAATGTCCATGAAGAGAACTCTGCAAAGAAGCTATGGACTAAGCTTGGTGAGATGTATCAAGTGAAATCTTTATTAAATCAAAATTTCTTAAGAAAGAAATTGTATTCCTTGAAGATGGAAGAGGGTGGACGAATTGCAGACCACCTGGAAGCATTCAATATGTTGGTGGCTCAATTAGTATCCGTCGGTGTTAAGATGGACGAGGAGGAGAAATGTCAGATCTTGCTTTGTTCTTTGCCTGATTCGTGGGATTCTCTTGTTATGGCTATCGGTAGTACTTCTGTTGTTTTGAAATCTGAAGACGTGGTGGGTGCTCTACTCGGTGAAGAGATGCGAAGGAAGGTATCCATCAGTTCAAAGGAAGCCCTAACCGTTCGTGGAAGACCTAAGGAGAAAGGCAAGAAGAATGAGAAGAGCGACAAGTCCAAATCCAAAGGGAGATCGAAATCTCTTGGAAAGTCCAAAGTCATTTGCTGGAAATGCGGTAAACCGGGTCACATCTGTAAGGACTGCAAAGAAGAAAAGAAGAAGAAGAAAAAGAAAAAGTTTGATTCTGATTCTGAGTCCGACAAGGAAGATGGCGATGCATTTATTGCGGCTTTGGCGACTCATGCAGGTAATGATGCCTGGCTAATTGACTCAGGTGCATCTTTTCATATGACTTCCAATAGAGATTGGTTTTCTGAATATGAAGGATTTAATGGAGGTAAGGTGTACTTGGGTGATGATTCACATCTAGACATTGTTGGTCGAGGTAAAGTTAGATTCGGGTTTTCTGATGGTAGAATAAAAAGGATTAATGGTGTGCTGCATATCCTTAGATTAAAATGAAACCTGTTATCTGTGAGCAAACTGATAGATGCAGGCGTGCAGGTAGTCTTTTCTGAAGCAGGATGTAAGATGATTAAGGGTGCTATGGTAGTTGCTAGAGGTGTCAGGTTTGGCACTTTGTATAAGCTTGAAGCATACACTGTTGAATGTAATAGCACTTTTGTAAAAAGCAAATCTGCGGATACTTCACTGGAAGATTTGAAGGTTTCACCTTCAGCAGATGGAAATGGTTTTTGGGTACCTAAGGGTGCTCTTTCGTCTGAAGCAAAGTTACCTGCAGAGAAGACTATGTTATGGCACCAGAGACTTGGTCACATTGGAGAAAAGGGTCTAAGGACCTTGAAAAATAAAAACCTTGTTGAAGGTTTGAATGATTGTAATCTTGACTTTGATTTCTATGAGCATTGCATTTATGGAAAACAAAACCATGTTCAGTTTTACTCGAGTTCTCATAAAACTTGTGGTGTTTTGGATCTTATCCATTCTGATGTGTTTGGTCCAGTAGATGTCTCTTCAATTGGAAAATCCACATATTATGTTTCATTTATTGATGATTTTAGTAGAAGGACATGGGTATATTTTCTAAAGAGTAAATCTGAAGTTTTTAGTCGTTTTAAAGAATTTAAAGCAATGGTTGAGTTGCAGACTGGAAAGAAAATAAAATGTTTGAGAACTGATAATGGCGGTGAGTTTTCCTCTAATGATTTTGATAGATTTTGTAAAGACTGTGGAATTAACAGGCAGAAGACAACTTCGTATTCTCCACAGCAGAATGGAGTTGCAGAAAGAATGAACAGGACACTGATGGAGAAGGCTAGGAGTATGTTGAGTGGTGCTAGTCTCGAACAAAAGTTTTGGGCTGAAGCTGTTGCCACTGCTTGCTACCTGATTAACAGGTCTCCTACATCAGCTCTTGTTGATAAAACGCCTATGGAAGCATGGTCAGGTCACAAGCCTTCATTGAGACATCTTAGAGTTTTTGGTTGTGAGGCATATGCACATGTGCCAAAGGAGAAGCGAACAAAGTTGGAGAACAAGGCTGTGAAATGTATCTTCATCGGGTATAGTTATGGTGTGAAAGGATACAAGCTTTGGGACCCTGCTGCACAAAAGGTAATTCACAGTAGAAGTGTTATTTTTAGAGAAATTAAGTCTCCTTTTGTTACATTGCAGCCAGAACAGACTAAAAAAGAAGATTTGATTCAACTTCCTTCTACACCTGAAAGAGTTGAATCGAGACCCCTAGATAGGCAAGAATTTGAGGAGAGCTCGTCTAGCTCTGAATCTTCAGAAGAGGAGGAAGAACCTCCAACTCAGCTTGTTCAAAGGTCTACAAGACATAGACAACCACCTGAAAGGTATTCACCTGATGATTGGAGATGTATTTTTGCTCTGAATACTAGTGTGGATGAACCGAAATCTGTAGAAGAGGCATTAGGTATGAATGATGCAGAATCCTGGAAGATTGCTATGGAGGAAGAAATGGCAGCTTTGAAAAGGAATGATACATGGGATCTTGTACCATTGCCTAAAGGATGAAAACCTGTTGGTTGTAAATGGGTGTTCAAGAAAAAGATTGGTTCAGATGGAAGCATTGAGAAGTATAAAGCAAGGTTGGTTGCAAAAGGCTACTCTCAGGTTGAGGGTGTTGATTACGGTGAGATATTTTCTCCTGTTGCAAAAATGACGTCCATTAGATTTTTGCTTTCTATTGCTACTGCTTATGATTTAGAGGTTGAGCAAATGGATGTGAAAACTACTTTCCTTCATGGTGATTTGGAGGAAGATATTTATATGACACAGCCGGAGCACTATGTGGTGAAAGGCAAAAGTAATTTGGTCTGTAAATTGAAGAAATCTTTGCATGGCCTCAAACAAAGTCCTAGGATGTGGTACCAGAAATTTGATACATATGTGTTGAGTTTGGGATTTGAACATTCTAAATCAAATCACTGTGTTTATTATAAATCTTATGGTGATCATTTCTTATTCATTGCATTGTATGTTGATGATATGTTATTCATTGGTAAAGGGAAAGGTATGATTTCAGAACTGAAGTCTCAGCTCGCTGCTAAATTTGAAATGAAAGATCTTGGTGCAGCAAACCACATTCTTGGGATGGAAATTAGAAGAGATAGGGTGAATAGAAAGCTATGGCTAGGCCAGAGTAAGTATGTGAATTCAGTGTTACAGAGGTTCAACATGCAGAATTGTAGACCATTGAGTGTTCCTTTTACAGTTGGAATGAAACTATCTATTTCAGATTGTCCTACATCCCCATTGGAGATGGAAGACATGAGTAGAGTGCCTTACCAGAGTGCGGTTGGAAGCTTGATGTATGCTATGGTCTGTACTAGACCAGATATTGCCCAAGCAGTGGGAGTACTTTCTAGATATATGTCTAATCCTGGTAGAGTTCATTGGGATGCTGTCAAAAGAGTCTTCAGATATTTGAAGGGTACTTCAGAGTATTCTTTGTGTTATCATGGTAATTCAGTTGGAGACATGACTTCCCTTGATATCCATGGTTATGTGGATTTAGATTGGGCAGGTGATATTGATAGCAGAAGATCCACCAGTGCTTATGTGTTTACTTTGTTTGGTGGTGCAATTAGTTGGATGAGTAAGCGACAGGTTGTGGTTGCTTTATCCACTACTGAAGCAGAGTATATGGCAGCTACTCATGCTTGTAAAGAGGCCATTTGGCTTAAGAGACTATGTTCAGATATTGGAATAAAACAAGGTACAGTGACAGTTTACTGTGACAGTCAGAGTGCAATTAGCCTAGCTAAGAACCCGACATTTCATGCCCGGACCAAACATATTGATGTTCAGTATCATTTTGTTAGAGATATGGTCGAAGATGGTAGGGTGAAGCTGGTTAAGATGGAAACTTTGATGAATGTTGCAGATGCTTTAACTAAGGCTGTGAGCACAGAGAAGTTCAGATGGTGTTCAGAGTCTATGGGCCTTATGGCCCCTAGCAATTGATTCATTGTGTTGACATTCCCTTCCGCTCTTGCAAGGTGTTCGACAAGTGGGAGATTTGTTGGGAAAAATGGTGTCTCAACCTTGCATTTATGTGAGGTTACTATTTATAGTAAGTTTTCATTTGAGCACGAAATGGTGCGAAACTCTCCCTAAAGCTTCTGGTTGGTTAGATAAGCATTCCGGTAAAGTTGCGTCGCAAGGTCACAGCTAGTTTTGAAGATATTAATGTTTTCGTCTTGGAGGGGTGGAATAAAATATTTAAACTTAATTTTGGGGACTTTAGAGGCTCCGAAACACCCTGAAAAGTGGTCATAACCAGCGAAGCGGGTTACGAGTGATAGAGCACTTCGCGAGCTTTCCAGCGCTTCAAACAGTTCGTCAATCGGACACCCGGTTCTCAAGTTATGGCCTCCGGAAGTTTGTACTCCTGAAATAGGAAAAAATAATTTGTATCGGATACATAAATGAGCTGTAAAGGGGAGCGACACATGTAGATGTGTGCTTTAACATGTCATAGGGCATCTAGAAGGGAGATAAGGTCGGCTACACCTTATTGGGTGGTTTTAGCCCATGGTTTTGTAATACCGTTTGACGGTTTCTTGTATTGTATCTCCTATTTATGAGGTGTGTGAGATAGAGGTTGTGTATAAGAGTCTTATGGCTATTAAGTTGCCTCTGAATCTCTGATTAGTAGTACTTCTGCGAAGAGCTTGCTCTGCAAGTATGTTTTAATCTGTTTTTGATTGCTGAATAAAATATTGAGCTGCTTTTGGAGGGTGGGGTTTTTCTCCCGAAAGGGTTTTCCCCACGTAAATCATTGTGTTGTGGTATGATTGCTATTATATCTATTTCTATTTTTTGTAACTGTTGTAACGATCTGAAAAAGTTTTGCATTACCCTCCTCTCAAGGTTAGTGTAGGAAGTTGTTTCCGCTACTTAACTTCCTTACATCCAATACGTATTTCTTCAAAAGAAAAGTGGAACTTAAGGTTAAAGGCTGCTGAATATGTCATTTTTAATGATGTATTATATAAAAGGGGATTACATGGAACTTTCTTACGTTGTGTAGATAAATCACTCCAGGAGTCACTGTTGAAAACCTTCCACGAGGAAGCCTAGGCGGCCATTTTTCATCAGCAGTAACTGCTTACAAAATTTTGAGGAATTGCTATTATTGGAAAGGAATGTTCAAAGATGTGTATGCATGGGTGGCCAAGTGTGAGAAATGTAAATTGTTCACTGGTAAGTCGCAGCTTGCAGCATTACCGCTCTGACCCGTGATTGTGGATGAACCCTTCAAACAATGGTGTTTGGATTTTATAGGTCCTTTGACACCTACTTTACATGAAAGGCATACACATATATTGACAGCCACAGACTATTTTACTAAATGGATTGAAGCCAGTCTGGTACAGAAAATGTCTTCAGATGTTGTTTGTAATTTTCTCAAAGAAAATATCTTGGTTTGATTTGGAGTCTGCTAAAAATTGTGGCTGATAATGCCACTAATTTCTCTTCTGTTGAGATTTCATTATTCTGCTATGATCATGGGATATCTCTTTCTCACTCATCAGATTACTATCCTCAGGGGAATGATCAGGCGGAATCCAGCAACAAAAAATTAATAAATATTATGAAGAAATTATTGAGCGAAAACTTCAAAAATTGGCATAGAAAATTGTATGAAGGTCTTTGGGCTAATCGTACATCACCAAAGTAGGCTATTGGGATGTCACCCTTTGAGTTGTTCTATGGTGTAGGAGATTAGGTAGCACTTCCTCTGGAACTTGTAGCTACCAAGTTACTTATTGTTATTGAGGATGCTTACTTTCAATATTCTTTGGAAAAATGGATCATGCATTTGATGAGGATTGATGAGGAAAGAGACAAGCTGGTAGATCGGATAACAGAGCATCAAATGAGGGTAAAGAAGATATTTGATAAGAGGGTGAGGCCGCAAAAATTCATGTTGGGTGATCAAGTTTTACTCTGGGACAAAATAAGGGAATGAAAAGGAGCACATACAAAGTTTGAAACACTACGGAAGGGATCATTCATGATTCAGGAGGTAAAAGGTCCTAACTCTTTTAGAATTTCATATCGAGATGGCACTGTTCTTCCCCTAACCTATAATGGCCAGGATTTCCAATTATACCAATTGTAAACTAGAGTCCCTCGTGGTTTTGTATATATTTCTTGGCTTGATTAGTTTGCAGTGTCTTTTATGTTGTTTGTGTCTGTTTTTGGTCTTTAATAAAGTCTGCCTGTGAAACCAGAGATATTAGAGTTCATATCTAGTTCCTTTACAGTCCTAGTCCCCAGTCAGAGCCAATGTTAGCCCCCCCTATAATTTTCCATTTTTAATGATCAAGCCCGCGGGTTGCCTTATGGTTTCTTTATTTATTTTGGGTCTTTCTATACTCCTTCGCAATGAACTTAAGTTGTTGAACTCTTAAAAAAATAGTTCAAAAGGTGCAAGGTTCAAGGTGCATTTTAGAAAAAGGGTCATCAGTTATCTTTGTCTCCACTAAAGCAAGCGCGTTATTGTTATGTGTTTTGAACTTTGAACCCGTGTACCATTTGTCTTTTCAGTTCAAAGGTTCAAAAGGTTCAAAATATCTTTGTGAGTTGCGGCTATGTGATGTTGCTTAACGAGCGGATGTCAATATGTGTTAAGTCGGTTTTGAACTTTGAACCCGTGAACCATTTGGCTTTTCGGTCTAATGGTTCAAAGGTTCAAAGTTTTTGTTTGACAATCATAATTATTGCTCATTCCTAGTATTATTTTGTGCCGCTATTTCATTATTGTTCTTTCCGGTTGAACTTGAACCATTGAACTCTTCGTGAGATGGTTCAAGGTTCATAAGTTTCTCTTGAAAACTGATTCTAAGGCTTTTGTCAATACTGAAAGTGGCACGACACGGAGGAATATTCCCAATACCTAACAGTTTAGAATTTTAAACATGAAAAGCAATCATGAGAGCATCAACTGTTTGTGCGGAAGTGATGGATAATTAAGAAGGTGTCAGATTTCTAGTCATTTCACTATTACTTCACACACACAAGTGAATAATTATGAAGCGTGTGTGATTTCCTTGATATTTTTTCATCTGTTTAAAAGGAATATATGAATTCATCTCCATAATTTGTAAGGGTTACAGTTGCTATAATTGAGCAAATTGGAGGCACCAAAGATAAATTCAGCTCTGGTTTCCTATGAGGGTTTCCAGTTTCATGGTGGTAACGGGTAAGTTCAGATGATTCCCCTCTGCTGTGTTTCTTTAGTTTTGAAGATTTATCAGTTTAGGAAGAAAATATTTAGCTTGTTGGAATAAAACTCTACCATGTTTTAGAATTGCTTGGTTAGAAATATAGATAAGCAGTATGAGGCTGGTATTAACGAAGCTTGGTTAGGCCTCGTGTCTAGTGAGCATGTTACCAGAGCTAGAAGATACTTCCTTGGCTCATGCTGATTTAGGGGATTTCCTAGAAAGAATCAAGAACCCTCAAACTAGTTCAATGATAGAGAAAATAGTGAAAAGTGGTCTTGTTGAAGCAGTTGCATTCCTACTTGTTGTACCATGTCAAGATTTGGTGATTGCTTGCATGAATAGGTATGATGCAGAGAATAGACGTATAAGAACCAGTGATAGTGAGCTGCTAGCTAGTATCAATAGAGAAATAGTAATGGTAGTGATGGGAATCCCATACAAGGAATTATATGAGGATTGGACTATTGGAACCTCATACGCCTACTTCTCAGAGAAAAAGAGTATGTACAGAAGTGTAATTGTTAGGAATTGTCTCCTCAAAGTTCAAAAAGGAGGGTCATGGCTACCAAAGCCCTTGACTAGAGAGCACTTCATCACATAAGTGTGAGACATTGTGATACTTATGAATAGGATGAAGGGAAATTCACACTCCTTTTACTGGGAAGATTGGATGTATTTTTACATTCAGGTGCTATTATCTGGTGACAGATACCTTGATTGGGCTCAGGTGATTGCTGAGAAACTTCATGAAGGCTTGAGTAATTTTGTGGGAATGTCTAGTTTCTATATGTCCTCTTACCTTTTCTACATATTAGCTTCTACAAGAGATTGGCTTGGTTTTCTAAATGAACCATGGGTGGATGGCATGAAGATATATGATTATTATCCTTTGCTACAATAGCAAAAACATGTAGAATGAATTGATAGATGGAATGGTGCCTTCGTAGTAAAACTTGCTCTTGAGCTCTAGGGTCATGTGAAAAAGGATGTCAGATGAAGCAATGGAATTTATAAGTATATAGTGTAGCTTCTTTATTCGATTTCTAAGGTTCATCTACCCTCGGGTAGGTGGTTTTGAAGGTCAACCATTCAAGCTACCTAGGTATGCCTTTGATAGCTATGTGCTTATAGAGGTGAGCAGGCAACTAGCTTACATTGATAAAAGGTTGGGAGCAAAAGGTGAATCCAGAGTTGTCTTCCCTGTTGAACTAGGATACTCCAGCTGGAAATCTATATCTGATGCTCTAAATTTGGAATTGGAATTTAAAAAGATGAACCTCCAGCCTTAGGTTGCAAGACGGAGGTTTGATAGCAGAGGTTATGCCATTGAAAATCTAAATATGGAAAAACACTTTTGTCATGAACCTCAGTTGGAGGATTATTGGGAGAATTGTAGTGATGAATATGAAGTAAGAAGAAGACTGTGGTCAAGGTTTACTTTGCAGCAAATAGTCACCATGAAGCTTTCTATCAATATATCTGGAGTGAAGGAGGATGGAGGGGAGGATATTCTGGATCTTGAGTTCAATACAGAAGTTCAAGGAAAGCCAATCCCTGAGGTAGATTGGAATAAAAAGGAGGATGACAGTATTCAAGCCAAAACTTTTAATGTTATAAGAAGAACTGAGAGATGGTTGAGGGATCAAAATTTTCAAAAGGGATCACTCATATCATAACATGAATTAAGAGTTGATTCACACATTGTGATTCAATCTCCCATTTCCACCACTAATGAAATTATTAATGTTGCAGGTGGTTCAAGGCCTATTGTTGAAAAAATCCAACCTAGGAGATCAAAGAGGTCACCATCAGGTTCTACAGTTGCCCGAGTAACTCAGTCCAGGAGAAAGAAAAAAAGAAAAGAGCCCATATTGAATCAGATTGCAGTGGAACTAGATCCTAGTGAAGAGGTAGAAGTAGTAATGGATCAACAGGATTTAGGTGAGCCTGCGATGCAAGAAATGGACAGAAGAAAAGAAACGGAGAGTGAACTAGATCCCATGAACACCTTGGTTATTGTCATTTCACCAGGCAACTCCTCCACCCAAGGAACCTACAAACACACCATGATGGTTCAAAGTTGTTGTTGGGAAGAAACAAAGTGTAGTTTTGATTACAATCCCTATAGAAGACATGGTCATCAAATGTCTTGGAAAGGTCTCCAAGCCAAAAAGACTCAAGATGCAAACAATGCTTGAGGTGGATGCAATAACCGGTCATTGGATGGCTGAGATAGCCAAGCCTATTATAGATAGAGATGCAGACCAAGCAAATTATCACTCAGATGGTCAAGTACATCAATGTCATTCACCATCAAATTCCCAACCTCTATTGCAGTTGTCAATGTCTTTTGATCCCAAATCTTTGGCCAATCAAAGAATGTTGGACCAGGTTCAAAGAAATAGAATAGTCACAAAGATGTTCAATAAATGGTTTGATCTTATAATTCAACAAGGATCAAACTATAGCGTTAGTCTAGTAAAGGTTTATAAGGATGTTGAGACTGTGAGCAAGGAGCTAGAGTTAGAGGTCATGGCCTGGGAGAAGGAAAGAATCAAAGGGGTGGTAGTTCTGGCACAAATGAATGACATACAAAAATATGGAGTGATGAAATTCCTAGCCGAAAAACCAGTGAAAAACTTGGATGATAATGTACTATATGTATCAAGAAAAAAAGTGGAGTGGCATAATTCAATTATAAATCAGGGTCATGAAGAATCCACTAAACTGCTCAAGGGACTAACAGATTTAATTGGTACAATACAGAAGGATCTCAAGTGCATTGACATCCAGCTCCTGAAAGACAATGCAAAGATGATTGAAGTCACCATAGATATGATAAATATCTTCCAAGAAAGGATACAATTCATTCTTAAGACAAAATCCTTGACTACGGATGATTTTTCAAAAGTAGCTAGGATCAAGTTAATGTTTGCGATCTATTCCTATCATCTGGAAGAGAACAAGGCAAAAGTGGCACAAGTGAATATGGACAAGGAGGTGTGGAAGCAACGAATCTAGCACATTGGACTCCCTTACTTTCATTTCATCCTGAACTTCTCAGCGACACATTTAGAATGGCATGGTGTGCACAGCTCGGTGGCAAAGCAGGACAAACTAGTAACTTCCTCTGCCACGGTGGAGTCATGATTGATTAGGGAATGAGTTGTTAGCCTCCCTGTGGCTGTTATTTTAGTTTTTCCTATTTTAGCAAACAGTTTCTTTAACCTATGGTTAAAATAAAAGTTTTAATTGTTATGTAAAAACTATGAGCTTGGAGGCTATTTAAGCTAGGAAGTTTGTTTTCGCAAGGGCTGGAAAAACTGTGATTATTTGAGCAGCAAACAATGTTTGTTTTTCTATGAATTTCTTTAAATTGGAATGGTTGATTTATCAATAAAAATGGTTATGGTGTCCAGTCTTTGAATCAAGTTCTATAGTTGCTCGAGTAACTCGGTCTAGGAGCAAGAAAAAGAGAAAAGAGTCCATATTGAGTCAGATTGTAGTGGACCTGGATCCTAGTGAAGAGGTAGAAGCAGTAATGGATCAACAAGATTTAGGTGAGCCTGCGATGTAGGAAATGGACATAAGAAAAGAAATGGAGAGTGAACTGGATCCCATGAACACCTTGGTTATTGTCATTTCACCAGATACTCAGGCAAATCCTCCACCCAAGGAACCTGCAAACACACCACGATGGTTCAAAGTTGTTGTTGGGAAGAAATGAAGTGTAGTTCCGATTACAATCCCCATAGAAGACATGGTCAGCAAATGTCTTGGAAAGGTCTCCAAGCCAAAAAGACTCAAGACACAGATAATGCTTGAGGTGGATGAAGCAACCGGTCATTGGACATCAGAGATAGCCAAGCCTATTCTAGATAGAGATGCAGACCAAGCAAATTGTCACTCAGATGGTCGAGTACATCAATTCCATTCACCATCCAAATCCCCAACCTCTATCACAGGTGCCAGTGTCTTTTTATCCCAAATCTTCGGCCAATGAAAGAATGTTGGACAAGGTTCCAAGAAACAAAATAGTCACAAAGATGTTCAATAAATGGTTGGATCTTATAATTCAACAAGGATCAGACTATAGCATCAGTCTGGTAAGGGTTTATAAGGATGTCGAGACTATGAGCAAGGAGCTAGAGTTAGAGGTCATGGCTTGGGAGAAGGAAAGAATCAAATGGGTGGCAGTTCTGGCACGGATGAATGACATACAAAAATATGGAGTGATGAAATTCCTAGCCGAAAAACCAGTGGAAAACATGAATGATAATATACTATATGTATCAAGGAAAAATGTGGAGTGGTGTAATTCAATTATAAAGAAGGGTCATGAAGAATCCACTGAATTGCTCAAGGGACTGACATATTTAATTGGTACAATGCAAAAGGATCTCAAGTGCATTGACATCCATCTCATGAAAGATGATGCAAAGACGATTGAAGCCACTATGGATATGACAAATATCTTCCAAGAAAGGATACAATTCATTCGGAAGACAAAATCCTTTACTACGGATGATTTTTTAAAAGTAGCCAGTATCGAGTCAATGCTTGCGATCTATTCCTATCATCTGGAAGCGCACAAGGAAAAAGTGGCACAAGTGAATATGGACAAGGAGGTGTGGAAGCAACAAATCCAGCACATTGGACTCCCTTACTTTCAGGTCATCCTGAACTTCTCGGTGGCACATTTAGAATGGTGTGGTGTGTACAGCTCACCGGCAAAGCAGGACAAACCAGAAACTTCCTTTGCCACGGTAGAGTCATGATGATTACGGAATAAGCTATCAACCTCCCTGTGGCTTTTATTTTAGTTTTTCCTATTTTAGCAAACGGTTTCTTTAACCTATGGTTAAAATAAAAATTTTAATTGTTATGTAAAAACTATGAGCCTATAGGCTAATTAAGCTAGGAAGTTTGTTTTCAAAAGGGCTAGAAAAACTGTGATTTTTTGAGTAGCAAACAATTTCAATTTTTCTATGAATTTCTTTAAACTGGAATGGTCTATTTATCAATAAAAATGGTTATGGTGTGCAGTCTTTGAATCTGTGTGTTTAAAGATTGGCGATCCTTCTCTTGGGAAATCTGCTATGTGCATGATAGCATTTTGTTTATCAGTTAATTCTATGCTTTTTAGAATTCATTGTTAGTATTAATTGTTAGCGGATTCATTGTGGATTGAGTTGTGCTGATCCCCCTTGTCCTATGAGACATGAGAGAGTATCGATAACAATCAATGCTACTTTGCATTTGCTATGCTCTGAATTTATGAAATGAACATGTGTGAGAAACAGAGTCTGTGAGCTCTTATTTAATCATCAGAATATTCTCTATGTTTTATGTTGATGGCATTCCTTTGTGTTGATAGATGAATGCTAAAGTCTTTTTATGATTTTTAGTTAAAAGTTTCTTTATTTCAAAGGTTTTCCTTTGTAAATTCATTGCAAATCATATGAGGAGCTACCCTCTAATGCAGAGGATGAATTTTGATTAGTTCATCCAACTATTGGTTTATTTGTGTCCTTTCATTAAGGGTTGTACAAAAGTCAAATTACGATTAAGAGAAAACAAATATTACAATTTCAAGAAAGGGACAAATCTGTTAACCAACACCTAATCATTGGAAAAGGTGTGTATTCTTAGTCTCATTCTCCTTTACAAGATGTCATCTTTCTTAAGGATCTCCTCTACTCTTGGAGGTAGGTATCATTATGCAAAGATCTCTTCCTCCTTTGTCAATAATGCATCCCGCAAAAGGATCCCTTTACATTTGTTACAAGATATCTCTTTTACAATTATCTCTTCCTTGCTTAAATAAAGGAAGCCTACACAAGTATACTTTTTCCTAGATCAAAATGCATGCATTCTTGCTTAAGGGATATCTCCTTGGTGATGAAGGCATGTATCATTGGTTCTATCTACCTTAAAACATCAACATAGGACTATGCTGACATATTAAGAGGGAGGGGACATATATGTGACCTCCTAGTTGCATTTTCAACTATTGATTATCAACATGAGATTATTGCATGCTCATATTTCATCCCTATTCTTTGGGATTGTTGAATCTTCAAGCTTCATTCTCATTTTAGGGATCATTTGTCTTAGATAGGTTATTGCATCCTCATGTTGCATTCTCAAAACCAGACATTTTTCTATCATGTGTCTTATACAGGTTCTTGCATGCTCAAAACAAGACCAAAGTCTTATACACGGTGCCTCATTCTTGAAACCAAAAAATGACATATATAGAAGGATTCAAGTTGACTAGCATAACACAACTTTCTAGACTTTTCAACTGTTATTTAAAAGGTAGGTTGACTAGAATAACACAACTTCCTAGACTATTCTGACTCTTCCTTCCTCCATGGATCACCTAGCATAACACACTTTGCTAGTCTGTGTAATCCACGTTCCTTATCCATCTCTCATGAAACCATAACATAACACACTTTGCTAGTGTTGGATCGTGGGATCATGGTTTATTGTGCTTTCAATTGGTGTACATCCTTTTTCTTTCTATAAGTCCACTTGTGCTCTTGCAATAACATGTTGAGAATGATATTAGCGGTTGAGGTATTTTGATTATTGAGGTCTCTTCAACTTGTTGACTTGGAACTTTGTGTTTTAGTACTAACATTGTTTACTTTTGTGTATATTTGAAGGTTACTTGCATGGATTAATACGATCATATTCTTGGGGGCTTGGTCATCCCTTACTATTACCCTATCCCTAGTTTGTCTTTGTCTCAAATGCTCTATCTCTTCATTTATACTTTATTCAAAATATGATCATAACATCCTACTATGCTAAAGTGGGGGCTAAATGTAGCATCATAAATTGTACACCTTTATTGGTGTGTCTGATTTCACACTCTCCTAACACCTATTTTAGTATTTCCCTTTCCTCTTTGTAGTATAAGACTTCCTTAGGAATTTAAGTAACAATTTAATTAAACCTAACTCCTTTTTAACCAATTCACATTCCATAAATTGGGCCCTTGATCCTAAATGTGTCCTTTATTTCTTCAATATCTTGATTTATCCTTAATCCTACCTCAATTTCAACTTTCAAAGCATATTTCCCATATCTATATTATGGTTTGAGCCACTGAGCTAGAATAGGGATTAGAACCTCATTATCTTGTATTCCTTGAAAGAAAAATGTTCCCACACTTTTTTCCTCGAATTTCAAGAGGATGAATTGGCAACAAACCTTTTTTGTATTGTAGGGTTCGATAATATACTCTAGTATACAAGTAGCCATGAGGCATATGCAACCACGAGTGTAAAAAGTGAAAATACAATTAAAAATGATAATGACTCAAAATGAGAAAACATGTGCTTTCAACACAAGAAAATTAGAAAAACCTTAAATAAAACATATATCGCTAGTGATCAAGAATAAATGTTGCAATCATAGAAATTTAGAGTCTCTCTTTTGTAGGATTTCATGAAAAAACAAAAAATAAATAATTAGATCATATCCAGATCCAAAATTTCATAGAAATATTGTCATTAAATTTGATGCATAAGGCACCAAAGTCTAAAATTCCATTCTATTTTCCACATCTAACATTAATGAGGTAGATCGTAAATTTTTGGATGAGTTAAAAGTCTAAAGAGAGAGAGAGTACAACATCAACTAAGACTTATTATGTAATATGTACATACCAAAATCAATTTTCTTGCATTGAATGCTAAGGACAATGAAGAAATATTGCAATAACCAAGAAAATCCTCAAATCTAAAGGGTTACATCTTCAACTAAGGCTTGGATAAAGCATTGTGTTTCTAGGCACTTGGTTTCTTCTCAATAGTATTTGAGGGCAAAGGGAAGGATGGATTTTAACAAAACCTTGAATTCCAAAATGGAAAAAGACACCAAAGATAGTGAGAAATCTGTAAGGTAGAAAGGATATGACAACATCACTTATAAATTAGGGAGCATGCCACTTGAAGATGAGATTCAAAGAACGTGAACATCTCGAGAGGAGGGCAGGAAGATTTTCGTGTGTAGACACCTACAACTTATACAACTAATTAAATGAATTTTATTCATTTAATCATCATTTATTCATCTATTAATTAGACTAAGGTTTAGTTAATATCCCTATCAACCTATTAATCAAAAGAAACACTTGATTAAAATCCATTTCTTCTATCCTAGCCTATTAATTAAACTAAGGTTTGATTAAGTGCCCTTTTAGCCATTTAATTGAATAAATCTTATTTATTTAATTAAAACTCGTTTTCCCTTTTAACTGAATTTACATTTGATTAAAAATCCCTTTGCATTTAATTAAATCTTTATTAATTTTTGAATAGTCCCCCCACTTGCAAAATCCTACAAATGCAAGTTGCATCTCTTTTGGCTAAAACAAATCTTTTATTTTATCTAAAATGCCTATTTTCCTCCACTTGCATTCTCCTACATTTTCCAATAGCATGCTAATATTCTTCTAGAATCTCTCTAACCTCTCATTAATTATCCTAATTCTTCTAATCATGTCACATCCCTAAATTTGGGGGAGTCACTTCTCCAAATTTGGAAGAAAATCTTCTAAATGTGTTGAAGACTCTACCTTCTTCAAAAGTTAACTTGTTGAGTCTTCCAAATTTGTAACGTTATCTAACTTTCAACAAGTTAACCTCCAAAGTCTTCAAAGAGCATTTAATGCCTCTTACAAGACATCATCCTATCCCATGATGGTTGTCCCTTTGGTCATCCCTCAACTTTTCACAAGAGTTTACCTCTTAGACTATAGCATTCTCCCTTGGATAATGACATTATCCAATGATGTCATCTCTTGAGGTTACCCCTGATACTTACTTAGCATCTAATTCTTTTTTAGCATTCTCTCAAACCATCTCAAGGTGACATTTGTCAACTTGGGATTGGATTGAATCCCCCTCATGGATTGATAACTTTCAATCCTAGCCCTTGTTGAGATTGTTCAATCTTGACCATCCATTTCTCTATTTTCTCTATAAATAGAGCCCATTTCTTCAATCTATCAATCCAGCCCATTTCTTCAATCTATCAATCCATCATCTCATGTATCAAACTTATAGTCAATTTGCAGGTTATCAAGGAGCTCAATTTGTCATTTTCAAGAACTTAGATCATCTTAGTTGCATGCTATTTTAGCTTTCATTATGTTGATAGTATCATGCTAATCCCATTTTCATGCTAGCTTAATTCATAGTCATTTTATATCAATTTCATAGCAATATCCATGTTAGTGTAATTAGCACACCATTAGATTTCAATTTGGAATCAATTTTAATCTCATGTCTTACATCCCATCTTGCATTTCATCTTTTCATCTAATTTGATCATCTAGCTAGGATCTTAGTTGCATTCATTTTGATCTTGGCATATCCTTTAAATCTAGTTCTTTTAGGTTGTCATCTTAAAGATCAAGTGCTCTTCCAAGTGAGGGCCACCTTGAATCTTGAAGATCCTTGGAGATAGAGGAGCATGAGACGTGCTTGGGGGTTCTTGATTTTGAAGCTAACTTAGTTTAGTTTCTATTATGATTTCTAACTTTAACATAGTGTTTCATGCATGTGTTTTATGTTTTTTTGATCCTCTTTCGCAGGTTCCACACTTTTTGAGCACGCATTTTTGGCGTCCATCATGGGGCTCGATCCTTGAATTTATCAAATATTTAACATTTTTGTGCAGGTTCAGCCTAGAAAATTTCCACAGTCTTTAAGTGCATTTACAGTATGATTTAGCACATTCATCCTCTGTTCTAGCACATTTGTTCACTGTTTTAGGGAATTTGCAGTACGTTGCAACGCATTTATCCTCTATTATAGTGCATTCACACATTCTGTGTTTTTCTGGTTTCTAATAATTTAGCGCATATGTAATTTCTTTTAGCACATTTGCAGTACGATTTAGCGCGTTTGTTTTCTGTTTAAGCGAGTTTGCACTCTATTTTATTGCATTTATCACAGAGGTAGAAACAGTGTAATCCATTTGGAAAATTAGGCTTGTCTATCCCACCAAAGTGACTAACATTTTCACTAAATCCTTTTTTTGCAGGTTTCTAACTAATTCTTGTAGGTTGGAGGAGTTAAAAGTAGGATTTTGATTTCCTTTTTTTTTCAAAGTTGGTTAAAAAGAACTCATTTTCTTTTTGGTAAAAAGAACCTCATAACTTAATTTTGGTGTTTTAAAATGAATCAAACTTGTTTTTGGGTTTAAAAAGAACCACATTTGCAAAGGATAAAAAGAACCACAAATGAAAATTGTCATTCTTGCAAGTTAGGAGCAAAAAACCTCAATTTGGGCTTAAAAAGAACAAAACTTTCATTTCTTGCAAAGGTAAAATTCACAATCAACATCTTTATTTGCAAGTTAAAAAGAACAGTCAACTTGTCCCTTTTTACAAATTGATTTACTTTATAGCAACGTGCTTTCATTTTTTTGACCAGGATTTCTATTTCCTAGTTAGAAAACAATTGCTATGTGGGACTAAAATGAACACCATGTTTGATTAGAGAAATATCTTCAATTAGGACTTAGAAAATCATTTATTTGAAAGGTAAAAAAGAACTTTGTGTGCTTTGTCTTGAGTGGTAGGTATATGCTCTCCCCTTAATTAGGTGAGCAAAAAGCCAAATTCACTCTTTTTATGCTCTATTTACTTTCAAGCATTTAGAACCTTTAGAAGGTCTGCCTTCTCAAAGCCTTGAGGGGGCTAGTGAGAAGGGTATGACCCAAGTGGGCACTGACTTTATTGCCAAGTTTACCAACCCACTATAATCAAATGTGGAGGTTGATGAAAATCCCATCTAACGACAGTGTGTATTTGATAGCCTTCCCCTAGTATCCTTGTGATGCAAAAAGCCTTTGTTCTAAAGGTTGGGAAGCCTCTTAATTGAGTTTATCATTTTCTGCACCGAACGGAACCTTTACTACGAACCATAGAATTAGAAACTTTGAGCCAAGTCACTTGCCATACATTAGCAATATCATAGTGCAAGGGTGGGGAAGAATCCACCCCCAAGATTACTCACCATACATCTCCCAAGATAACTACTCAATTGAGGAGCAATTCTCTTTGGGTTAATTTCTAGAAAAAGGCAAAAAAATGGGTGCCCTCTAGGGGGTGACACGACTGTTTGAGCTGAAGGAGTATTGAGTGTGGGCTATGATTTTGTCATTACCCTTGAATAAAGAGTCTACTTGGTGTGTCTTCTTTGTATCCAAACCTGTGAAAACATCGGGGATTTGAACGTCACATCCTCAAAAGATCATACACTCAATGTTTAGCATTAGGATGACCATTGTCTTCATGTGTGCTATGTATTCTTGTCATAAATGCTAAAATATCTTGCAAAAATATCAATCAATCAAATCAAATATTAGATCAAACAAACAGAAATCATAAGTGGAAGAGATTTTCAAATCCAACAAAGCACCTTTTGAGGTGGTTATCAACTTTTCAACTATCTTAGGCAATAGTTTTATCCAACAAGATTAGAGGAGTATCAAACCAAGTGATCAAGGCTTATCATCCACCTATCTCAACAACAATACCTAACTAGGTATTCAAGTTAGTCAAATCGAGTTTCCATATCGGGAGATTTTATCCATATCATTTAACGTGGTTTGTTATAGGGGCCTATCAAACAAACCCTCTATTCAACTTAGTAAGCTTGAGTATCAAAATGAAGTATCCATATCAACCGACAATAGCAACTTTTTGATCATTTGTATGACCACTCCACATATTTTGAGAAGAAGAAGTCTTTGTCAAAATACTACGTTGAAGAAGAGACAACCTAGTCCTAAGGAGCTTATCAAGAGGAGAAAATTTCTCTACATCAATCATCAACTCTTTGTGTCACATTGTATCTTCTTGCTTCATATGCGATTATATCTTCAAGGAAAATCTAACAAATTTGATGAAGAGTCTTTGAGAAGTATGGCTTATGCTTAGAAGGCAGCATTCAACCAACGTCTCAATAAAGGGGGAAAAATCAATCCCGCCTTCTATCCAAAAATTTGCATCACCTACAACGAAGCTCGACCTGAACACCCAACTCCACTAAGAACCTCGATAGGAGAGGAGGAATTCGCTACTTTAGAAGTATATTGATGCCCACTTTAACTCGATCTCAAAAAGGCAAAGAATTGGATCCACAACCAGAATCAGGCATGAGTCATAGGGAGTCCAATGCTTTTGATTAATATGTGCATATGGAGTAAGAGGAGATCATTGAGGATCTCATCCAACAATGCCAACAAAGTGTCACCTTCCAAAAACTCATGGAAAAGCTTATAGAATCGGATAAACAAAAATACGTCCTCATGCTGAATAGTAAAGGATTCAAGATTCCTGAGGACTATGACATAGAGAATTCAAGGAATACCAATGAAAGGATCCCAAGAACAAGGACAAGGAACTACACATATAATACTCAGAATCAAGAACACTTGAGAGGAGATCACACCCATGATCAAGACAACACCTGCCACTGAGATGATACTCATAATTATGACAACGTTAGTGAACAAGGGGATGCCCATCATCGAAGGTTCAATGAATAAAATTTTCCCTTGGCCAACATCACACAACAACTCCAAGCACTCCAATGAAAAATGCAAGATATGCAACAAGGGTCTACGGCAAGGTATTCTTTGGAGGACATTTTCCCTTATCCTTTTGATAGAAGGCTAAACATGATACCCTTCCCACCAAACTTGGATATACCAAAGTATGACAAAGACAATGGTAAGAGCGATCCCCGTGATCACGTCAGGGAATTTTGCACTATGAGCTTGGAGTTTTCCCATAACGATACATACATGATGAGGCTATTCCCAAGAAGTTTGGGAGGACAAACAATGGAGTGGTTGTCAAAACTCACACCTTCTATCAAATCATTTGACGAGTTGGTGAATAAATTCATTACACAATACTCCTATAATATCCAACATGAGGTCACCATGCTTGACATATGCAATACGAAACAAAATAACAATGAAACATTCATGGTTTTCTTACAATGATGGAGGCGTATGGTTTCAAGGTACCCACGTGATGTACCTGAAAAGAAAAAAATGGAAATCTTTATAGACAATTTAAATGATGAAATGAGTTATCAACTCAAAATACAATGTCTACCTACTTTCCATAAATTAATCGAGAATGGCATCCAAGTAGAGAAAGCCTCATTCAAGAAGGGACCCTTGAAGTTCTCCAAGGAAGGTGTTAGTTCATCAAACAACAACACCTATAGCAATCAATACAACAACAACTCGGAAAAGTCCAAGTTTTGTACTAGAAGCAAAAAATTTGTTAATGATGGTGTATTCGATGCCAAAAATGTAAAGTATAAGCAACTAGTGCTGACTTTATCAAGTAACATGCCATCCAACAATAATCAAAGAAGTGTCAATTAAGGCACTAACAATTATCAACGTACTACCAACCAAGGGAACAACAACAACAACTACCGAGGGAACAATAACAATCAAGGGAGCAACAATCAAGGGAGTAACACCAACACTCCACCTCCCCAATATCAAAGAACATATACACCATTGGGAAAAACCCTGGAATCTGCATTTTGAGAACTATTGGCAAACAAACTCATCACATTGCCAATCATAAGCAATTTTGAACCCCAAGTAAAACCACCATGGTGGAATGACTCGCACTATTGTGATTATCATCGAAACAAGGGGCATAGAAAAAATGATAGCATGAGGTTGAAAAACCTAGTTCAAGACATGATAGACAAGGGAGATATAATGGTTGATAGTCATAAGACCAATGGCAACCACAAAGCATTCAAAAATCCTCTTCCTAATTATGACAAGGGAGGAGCATCAACATCAAACAACAACAAAGGAGCCCGTATCAACCACATATACGATATCATATATCACATATCGGCATATGATGATCAAGTGAATGTCATAAAATCAAGGACAAACAAGAACATGCATCGGTGAATGTGACAACAAGGGCCCAAAAATATGTCTTGAAGGGGAGCACATCTAAAGCAACAACTCTCCCCAAGACTCAATATAGCTTGGTAGATAAACTACAAAGGACACCTACCCAAATATCAATATTAGAGTTTCTCAAACTCTCACCAAAATATAAGGATATCTTAGAGAAAGCTCTTGTAGAAACTATGATTCCAAACAACTTGTACGTAGATTGATTCTAATCCATGGTGGCACATATGATGGTGCCTCATATTTTATCCTTTTCAGAAAATGATGATGTGTCATCCGCACAATACCCCGCTCCATATTATCGAAGTCCTAGTTTACAAACATTGGGTGAAAAAAGTACTAATAGATAGAGGAGCTCACCTAAATATATGTACCTTAAAGCTTATCCATGCATTGGGCTTCTCCGAGCAAGCTATTGATCCCAAAAAGAAGATCACTATCAAGGCCTATGATGATGAAGAAAGGTCATCCGAAGGAATAGTGGTGTTACCCATTCAGGTAGGACCTATGCAAAAAGACATAATGTGCCAAGTCTTTGACATAGACATGACATATAACATACTCTTGGGTCGTCCTTGGATCCATGACAAGCGGTACCTTTGACACATCATCAATGTCTCAAGTTCCCTTACAACGGACAAGAGATTTTGATATCAATAGACACTAACCCCTTTCAGTATTGCAACACTATGGGGGCAACTCAAGATGTTCTAGTACCACACAATAGGGAGGCCCAAGCTTCATCATCATCTAATAATCAAGAAAAACTCAAGTCTTTGTCCATAGGATTTGAAAAGAGGATGAAGATAAAGGACCAAGGTATGGGGGATTACTCTTTTGAAACCTTATGTCTATCAAAGTTGCCCATATCGCCAAGATCCCATGGACAACCTTCAACATCAAGGCACCTAGCAGCACAACCCATCAAAATGTTTGATGGAAAATTTATCCAAATTGGCACACTTGAAGAAGAATCAGAAGATAAGGATATCCTCAACTAGCTATACAAGGATGAGGAAGAAATAAGAGTCGCTGCTCTAGAAGTTGTCATCCCCACAAAACAGTATGGTAATGGATTCAGAATAATGCAGTGAATGGGATCCAAAGGAAAAGGACCTATTGGAAAGCATCAAGAGGGAATCATAAAACACATTCAACTCCATTCACAAGTTACAAAAGATAAATCGGGACTAGGGTATGGCCAACATATTCAACCTGTACAAAAATGAGATCATCAAAATTCCCGATGGAGAAGAAATGAAACATATAATAAGGAATCATGGCAAGAAGTAATACACTAAGAAGCTATGAAAACAAACAAAGAACAAGAGGATGAAGAATATGAAAAACAGCAAGAGGAACTCGCTATTCAAAGAGAGGAGGCCTCCTATAAACGAATACATCAAGTAACAAGACTTAATCAAGCTGAATTTGAGCAACAACATGAAGACGAACTTGCCAGTCAAAGGGAGGACACTGTTTATGAACAAATCCAAAGGGTACAAGCAACCACAAAACCTGAATCAGTACAAGCCACAAAACTTGTATCGATTATCAATGACCTCTTCTCACCATACAACATTCCTGTCAGATACAATGGCATAGCCTTGGACAATGATTTTGAAACAAACTCCAATGAGTATGAATGGGACACTTGTTTAGATGTGACTAAAGACATTGAGGTGGATACAATCCATAAATATACACCCATGCCTTCTAAGGGACAAGGTTTGAGGACTAGATCATTTGAATTTGGACCACTACATATCTATGAGGCTAGTCAGAATGATCAATGTCAATACGAAATGGGAAACATCAAAGAGAGTACTACCAAAAACATAGATACCATCATAGACTTTGATACATCCAATGACAACTATGACAATGTCTCCATCATGACTCTTACAATGACAAACCTTGACCCACCAAACGATTCCCTACCACTCATATATCTTGAACTTATAGACTGGGAACCACTTGAACACATTGAGATACCAACCTTTCAAAATGATGATGTCATTATCCAATACCTTTTCTCAATCAAACCAAAAACATGCTCCACTAGTGAATCCCATAACGATGTCTATAATCAAGGGAGTACCAAGTCTCTTCGTCACAAAATGAACAAAAGACAAAATTTATCTAATAGTGAAGTAAAAAAAAAGGATGTATCCAATGGTGAAAACCTCTTTGAGGTGCCTGAGGATGAGAGAATCGACACTCTTCCTAAACATTATCAAGAAAGGTCACCAATTTTGATTGAGCCAACTCAATCAATCAATATCGGTACTGAAGCAACAACACAAACAATACATCTGGAAGAATCATTAATAGAACAAGAAAGACCTGACTTTATCAGATTCTTCAAGGAGAAGAAAATAAATTTTGCTTGATCTTATGAAGGTATGCCAGGAGTTGATTTGAATCTCATCATGCATCACTTATCTATAGCTCCTAGATCTAAACCTGTTAAACAAAACTTGAGAAAGATGAACCCACATGTCGCCATATTGGTTAAAGTGGAGCTAAAGAAACTACTAGATGTTGGTTTCATCTAACCTATAGACTATGTCGAATGGATCTCTAACATTATGCGAGTATCTAAACCAGATAAAAGCATCAGGATTTGTACAGACTTCAGGGACCTCAACAAGGCTTGTCTGAAAGATGATTTTCCTCTACCAATCATCGATACAATTGTGGATCTCATGGCAGGGCATGCAATTCTATCACTCACGGACAATTTTTCAAGCTACAACCAAATCAAGATAGCTCCAGAAGATCAGGATAAAATAGAATTCACATTTCCATGGGGTACATACTACTAGAATGTCATGCCTTTTGGTTTGAAAAATGCTGGAGTGACCTATCAAAGAGAAATGGCAACAATCTTCCATGACATGATGCATACTTTTATGGAGGATTATGTAGATGACTTGCTATCCAAATCATTCACAAGAGTAGGACACCTAGACATTCTTGATAAAATCTTTTAGAGACTAGAGCAATTCACAATGTCAGATTAAACCCTAAAAAGTGTGTTTTTGGGGTCACATCTAAATAACTCTTGGGCTACATTGTATCAGAAAAAGGCATCGAGGTGGATCCTGCAAAGGTTTAGGCTATCATGGAAATGCCACCACCAAGGAAAATTAGTCAGCTACAATCTAGCAAAAGGTCCATCTCTCAATTGGAAAACAAATGTCTTCCATTCAGCCATCTACTTCATAAAATAATCCACCTGTTTTGGTGCCACCAATAGCAGGCAAACCACTCATTCTCAACATATCAACAATGGAAGTGTTCCTGGGGGAGTTACTAGCATATGAAGACTCAGCAGGAAAGGAAAGAGTCATCTATTACATTAGCAGGACATTGAATGGCTACAAACTCAATTACACTTTCATCAAAAAAGGTTGTTTAGCTATGGTGTTTTCTTCCCAAAAATTGCAACACTATATGTTAGCTCATACTATCAAGCTAGTGGCAAATATTGACCACTAAGATACTTACTCAGCAAAGCCGCTCCTACAAGGAGGTTAGTAAAATGGGTCATGATCCTAAGAGTTCAACATTCAATACACAGAATGGAGGGCTATCAAAGGATAAGCAATAGTAGATCAACTGGCCAAAGCACCCTTACTAGATAGACATCCACTACAGGTGGAATTTCCAAATACATATGTGCTCACTATTACACCAAAGCAATGGATCTTATACTTTGATGGATCCTACACACAACATGGATTAGGTGTCGGCATCCTATTCGTCACTCCAGAAGGGAACACAATTCTGAGATCCTATAGGTTGATGTTCCCATGCACCAATAATATCGCTAAGTAGGAAGCTCTATTGATAGGTATCAAAGTAGTCATGGAGTGGAAAACCATAGAATTGAAAGTCTATGGGGACTCTCGATTAGTTATCAATCATATCAATGATGACTATCAGACAAAGGACGATAAGTTGATGCCCTACAAACACATGATGGATGATTTCAAGAAATACTTTGTACACATTACATTTGAGAAGATTCTAAGGCTAGACAACAGAGTTGCTGACGCAATGGCCACCCTTACCTCACTCCTACAAATTCCAAACAAACATAGTCATTATGAATTTCTGGTGGAGCAATTGTTTTCCCCTACCTATAAAAATTCAGAATCCCAAGTCATTTGTGCCCTAAATGGTTCTGATTCACCCCTATACGAGAAGATATATACCTACTTACAAGAAAATACCCTTCCACTAGACCTATCTCGAAACCAAAAAATGTAGCTTCATTCATCAAGCAACCCATTGTACCTTAACCGTTGATATGCTTTATCGTTGAGGTCTTGATGGTACTCTTCTTTGATGCCTCGATCGTAACAAATCTAAGTCCGCCTTACATGAGCTCCACAAAGGTATTTGTGGCACACATTCAAGTGGTCCTACTCTTGCTAAGAAACTTCTAAGGATGGGATATTATTGGCTGACAATGAAAAAAGAGTCCTACCAGTTTCATAGGAAATGTCCTAAATGCCAAATTCATGGCAATCTTATACATGTACCAGCATAGAAGCTGCAACCATTCACCACATCATGGCCCTTCTGCCATTGGGGAATAGACCTAGTAGGAATGATTGATCCTTCCTCATCAAATGGACACAAATTTATCATCATAGCCATTGAGTACTTCACAAAGTGGATTGAGGCAGTTCCATTGACTACAGTTACCGACAAGTAGATAGCTTCCTTCATTTTGAACTACCTCATCTGTCGGTACGACATTCCTAGTTCTATTATCACAGATAATGGACGATCCTTCAAGAATCAAGATGTGGAAGAGCTTTGTGAGCGATTCCATAGCCAACATCACTTTTCAAAACCATATTATCCACAAGGGAATGGCCAAGCAGAGGCCTCAAACAAAACAATCCTGAAGATCCTCAAGAAGACAGTGAATGATGCTAGTAAAGATTGGCATGTCTGGCTTAATCCTGCACTTTGGGCCTACAAAATGAGTATCTACACACCCATAGGAGCTACACCATACTCATTGGTGTATGGATTAGAAGATATCCTACCTATTGAGGTAGATATTCCATCACTCTAGGTACAATTGAAAGGCCTCATTCCAAATGAGGAGTATCGAGTCAACAGACTACAAGAGCTAGAGTTGCTAGATGAATGTCGACAACATGTCTTTGATTATCTCAAGGTATATCAGAATAAAATGTGCTGAAGCTACAATCACAAGGTTATACCAAGGGCATTCAAAGTTGGTGACCTGGTCCTAAAAGAGAATCCTTAGAATCAACAAGATCAGGAAAAGAAGGGGAAATTTGAACCCAACTGGTTGGGACCCTTTGTTATCATATCATATTATGGATCAGGGGCATATGAGTTATCAAATTTAGAAGGGGACGTTCTTGACGAGCCAACAAACAACATTCATCTAAAAAAAATCTACACTTAAGTCATCCAATGCACAAATCAAGCAAAAAAGCAAAAAAATAAAAAATTATAAAAAAATCATCACTAGGGCAAAAACCTGGTAAATGGGTGCCCTGTGGCACAAAAAAATAAATAAAAAATACAAAAAAAAATGAAAAACAAATCAAAAAGTGCAATAAAAAGAAGTGGTGAAAACCTGGCAACATGCACTATTTGTGATAGAATGACTCCTCTATCTATTAGTACTTGTATCATATCTTTGGCTCCATCTGATCTAAGCCCATAGCCATCGCATAACACTTATACACACAGCGTTATCCCAGACATACTTAGCATAGTCACTGTCCTTGATGATCTGAATCAGTTATCTAAATCATATCCCACCATGGCTTGGTGATCAGTGTACATATCCATATCAAAGTAGTATCAACAACAAGGGACAAAATTCTGACCTCACTAGAGGCATTTCGCCTTCTAGGTTTAAACACCAGACCCAACACATAGTAAGACAACAAGGATCAGAACAACCAACAGTGACCAGAACAATGTAAGAAGGCTAGAAATCAAGGACTTGAACTGATTTCAACTGAATAAAAGATCTATTTGCAAGATGTTGTAGTGTCATAAAATTGCAACCCTAGCAATTTTTGATTGTATTAGGGTCCTCACACATGCGAATTTGAATCCTCTAGCCTGATCGAAGAGTGGAGATTACTTAGCTTATAGAAACAGCTTCTTTCTTGGCCTCTGCATCACCCCATCTGCACTCTGCCCTGGAGAAAGGGGTAGGACATGGGTGTGGCGCCACTGTCCCCCCTTGGACAGGGGCATGGCACCCTTGTCCTCCTAGGACAAGGGCATGGTGCCACTATCCCCCCTTGGACAGGGGCGTGGCGCCCTTTTCCTCCCAAGAAAAGGGTGTGGCGCCCTTATCACTACACTATTTTGGGGCAGGACCCTTCCTAAGGTTGCATTGTTGGTTGTGCCTCAGGCGGGAAACTCCCTCGATGTCGGCCCGTGATGAAATTCAAATCCACTATCATGTATTTAAGGGGGCATTCATCCTTTCATTTTCATAAGTGGGATGAGTGGGAAATTCACAAGCGATAAAGCATTCAAGAGCATTGAAGCATTGAAGCATTCTTTTCCAACATTGAGCATTCTTAAGTCTCCCTTCAAGGCTAGGTGTTTGCATTCAAGTCAAGGATTCAACCATTGAAGAGGAGATTGATTCTAACATTCAATTCCACACAAGTATTTCTATCAACATTGCTACTACAACCTCCCTTGAGGTGATTTATAGTTCAATCTTTCATTTACATCTACTTGCAAGTACTTTCTTTCATTACTTGGTTAATTCCAAAACTGGGGTTTGACCTAAAGGAAAACCCCCAATCGCAACCCATTTTCCTCTCTTTTCTATTTGTAGGCTGTAGGTGTGTAGCTGTACTTTCGGATTCGAGCTTCATTTGCAGAGGTGGAAAAACCCTTTTTATTTTGCGGATTTTTTGGAGGACCGTGTACATTCCCGCCACGGTCCTAGCAACTTTTCCTCAAATTCGCAGGGTGAATTTGTCTTGACATTTTACTACCAGATCTAGGTGCACAACTTCATCCCATATTTCGATATCAAGTTATAATCAAATCTTTGTCACTTTTTTACTACATAATTCAATCAATTTCCTTTCCATTTCAAACAAGAAAGAGGGGATCAACTTAGCATTCCCCATTCATTCATAATTCAATCTACTATCTTTGTGTGGAGAGATTCAATCTAGTGAATTATCCTCTCCTCTTTCTAATGTAATGGTGAAAATTTATTGAATGGTAATTGATAGCAAAACTCTCATCTCTCTTTGAGGGAAAGGGTAGTTTCCTTCTTGATCTATCATTTATCAGTTTCTCACCATTGCAAATGTTTTATTTGACAAGAATACATTTCAAATAGCATGCATGCTTATTTATGGTTGTTAATTTTTTCTTATCATATTACCTAAGCAACTCAAGGATATCTCCAAGACTAGAGAAGAAAGGAAGGAATGTGATGTTTTCTTTGTCTATTGTTTGGGAGTAAAGCCTTTACTATCCAAATTTGTTCTGCGATGCGATCCAATGGCATATCACTGAGGACATTTCGGATTTGTATAGGACTAAGGTCAACTCTTATATGTTTTACGCAAGTAACACTCAGGTCATCTCGGTTCAATTATACCTCAACTCTTGTGTCTTCTTGCAATATCAAAATCCATGTAAGTAACACTCAAGTCATCTTGGTTCAATTATACCTCGACGCTTGTGTTGTCTTGCAATATCAAAATCCATGTAAGTTATACTCAGGTCATTATGGTTCAATTATACCATGATGCTTGTATCAACTTTCAACAAATCAAGGCTCAATGATGAAAAAAAGGGATGCACTGGCAATTTGATCAAAACAGATGACAACATTGAGAATGAGAATGCATATTAAGCTTTGCATTAGCTGCACTATCATTATCTTTTTTTTCATATCATGTTAAGCTTTGCATTAGCTGCACTATCATTATCATTTTTCATATCATGGAAAAGTTGCATTAGATTGCATTATTATTATCATTTTTATATCGTGGAAAAGTTGCATTAGATTATATTATCATTCCCATAGCTATATTCATGTTCCAATCACATTTAGTTTCATTTTCATATCATTTTATGAGTGCATTATCATATCATTATCATTATCATTTTATATATCATTTTCAAGATACATCTCATATCACTATCATTATCATTTTCATTGCACATCTCATATCATTATCATTGCACATTATCATTTTCAAGATCCATCTCATATCCCTATCATTATTATTTTCATTGCCTATCTCATTTTCAAGATACATCTCATATCATTATCATTATCATTTTACATCTCATTTTCAAGATACATATGATATCATTATCATTATCATTTTTATTTTACGTCTCATTTTCAAGATACATCTCACCTCATATCATATTTTAATCAAATCACATTCAGATTGCATCATCATTACATCTCATATCAAAATACATTCACATACATGAGCATTTCATATCATATCAAAACGTTTTGCACATCTAATCAACAACATGCAAAAAGAACCAAAACATGATTGCATTCATAGTTTCATCCCTGTACATACATGCATTACATCTAGTAGCACAATAAAAGGCATACATATCACCTGCAAAAGCATATAGTTAGGTGTGATCATCAAAACATCTTAAGCATATCACGTGCAAAACATATAGATCATAGCACCACATCATCACACACATCACATAGGCAATCATCTGCATCATCAAAACAAAAATCATATAGATCATGCACACCATATAGCTCATCAAATAAAGGCATCCATAACATGTAGAAGCATATCTAGTATCATATCATCATGCACATGTGTGACCCCTGCTGATCCAAAGGAAAATCAAAGATATAAGTCAGAATGCATCATCAGTGAAACAATAAATGTCCAAAGCCCCTGGATATCACATCAATAGCAAAGTCTATGAATCAAGAGACATCAACATCTATCGATAAATCAATGTGTATCATATCAAAGAGATCAATCACAATAAAATAATGTACATCTTGAGGGAATCATCAAAGATACAAAGATTTGTGTATAATAAATAAAATGGTACATCGTCATCATGGAGGAGGCTAAGAGTGGTTGCCTCTCGAATCCGACTACCTAGCCCCAGAGCCACCTGCACCTGCACCTGTACCACCACTAGGAGAATCTCTCTTAGGACCCATCACACCCTCACTGCCTCCTCATCTCTGGGAACCCCCTCGCTGAGAACTGGCAGCATAACTAGGGGTATGTTGATTTGGCAGCACAACCTGAAAGTAGAGAGTCTTGTAATATGAAGCTCACTCTATCTAATCAATAAGTAGAGATTACTTTAGTGGCAAATTTTTCACATCGACGACCTGGGAAATGGCGAATATTTTGTACCAACTGCGGGTGGCCATATCGCCAAAATATTATCATTTTCTGTCAAATTCATGGCCCGATCGCCATATGTTTTATGTAATTAAATGTTTCTATGCAAGGATTTTGCTAATACAATATATCGTGGACACACGGTAAATTTAATTTTTTCGCCTACACTCTCCGATGTTGCCTTAATAGACGATCATAATTCGCCTATAGGCATGTGAAGATTTGTTAGCTAGGAGGACCCAATTCACTCGAGATTTTGCTGACGCGTGTCTCCATTCACCCCAACTTTTGCCAACTATATTGTATTTGTCAATTATTTGGATGACCCATAATCGCCTAAAAAATTACATAAGCCATGTTATAGTTATGTGGGATTTGCCAAATATTATATACCATATAAAATTCCCACGAAATTCACCATATAAGGATTGGTATAAATAAATGCAAAGATCATATCTATCTCTACACAATCTGGTGGGTTCTAGGCTCTGAATTCTGATCAATAGCAAAGTTTTAGACTAAGAAAAATCATTGTTGTTGACTACATTGGCGACTGCTAGTGACCTAAGGTGAGCAATCATATTTTTGAAGTGTTATATTGTTATTCTGAATTTATCTATATTTGTTTGCACTGTTGAGTTCATTTTTATTTAGTCGTGACTCGTTAGTGCCAAGTGGTCAGTCAGGACATTCAGACCTCAGACATCTAGATTGTAGGTCGTAGGGCCAATGAAACATATATTATAATTTATAGTCTATTATTGCTTCTTCAACAAATTGATATTTTTTTGGCAGCCTTTATTTTCTTGGATATGTCGAATAGGAAGAAGGGTAGGAAACCTAAATGTGGGGAAGGCCATGAGAGGCCAACAAAAAGAAAAACTTTATCTCCGTACTTTGGCTTTGGAAAAGATTATGGTGAAAATCAGGAAGGTACATCATCACAAGTTGAAGACGGCAGTGAACCTGATATCTCAGATCGGGATGATCTTGAAGAAGATTATCTGGTAGATGCCCAAGTTAGCCGGAATGATATAATCAACTTGGGTGATAATGTCATTGATGATAATGCATGAAAGGGGAAAAGAAAAGCCAGATCAAAAAAGGATGAACTACAATCAAAAAAGGATCAGGAGTGGGATATGTCAGTGATGAATTTTCAAATTAATTGGGCATCAAAGTATCCATTCATTGAACCAATGGAGAATCCAATTGAAGGCGAGCCTCCAATAGAATGTAGGTGTAAGATTTGCACTTGGAAACATGACAAGGAAATTAGGTTGCAGCTAAAATTTGACACAATAGAAAAGAATATGGGTAAAGTTTATAAAAAACAATGATAGACGGAGTTGAAAAATCAATGATAAGATGGAAAACAAAGGAGGAAAGTAAGCATGTGAGGAATGCCGAAGAGTATTATTTTCATGAGAAAATATAGACGAAGCCTGCTGAAGTTAAAGGTTCTATTGAAGCTAGTTCTAGAAAAGCAATGCAAAAAGAACAATTGGGAAAAGTTGTCCAGTTAAGCATTGTTTTTTATATTTTGAGCAGAGGGCGTGCTATGAAAAATTTCCCATCAAGTAGTGGTTTATTACACTTTTTGAAAGTTCCTAACTATCCTAATAGACATTGGTCAGTAAACAGTGGATGGGAATGGGGAAGTTGTCTTGCTAAGGTTGAAAAAGAAGATGTAAAGGAAAAAATAAGAGAGTCAAACTTTATTGCATTTTCTTTAGACGAAGTTATGACAGTAGACAATACTTCATGGGTATGCATGCATGTTTATACTGTAGAGAATCATACCTGCCAACCTCATCTACTATCTGTTGCTAAAATGAAGGAGAGTGTGACAACAAAATTTTTATTTTAACTAGTAAAGAGAAGTTTAATTGAATATGGAGGTATGGATGACATGATGGTTGCCAAAAAATTGGTTTCTATTGGAGCAGATGGAGCTTCAGTAATGCAAGGTCATAGGAATGGTGTTTGTACAAAGATTGAAACTTCATTTGTACTATACATTACTGCAATTCACTGCATGGCTCACAGACTGAATCTATCTTTTGGAATTGTGAACAAGTTTGCTTCGATAAAAAAATTTTAAAATTTAATCAGAGAGCTCTACTCACACTTTTGTTGAAGTCCCAAGCGATTTATGGAATTTCAACACTTTGTTGATGGAATAAATGATGTGAACAAGCTTCTCAAGAATAATGATACCAGATGGATCTCTTTGGATGGTCCAGCATATCGAGTTTTTTTAGAATATCCATCCTTGATTGGACTATTTCATGCAACTCGCGATGAATCAGATCAACCAAAATTTTCTGACCTTCTTCGGAGGTTAGGTAATCTAGAGACACTCTTAATTTTAGCAGCTCTTCTGTCCATGCTAGAGGAAATGACTAATATTATGAAGGCTGCCCAAAAAAGAGCTTTGTATATCGCAGAATATGCTATGTTGCGTAAGATGACATGCATGACCCTCAACAATCTCTATCAAAATCAACCAACATTATCTTATGAAAAATTTGTTAAGTGGTAGACACTCACAGATTTGAACAATCCTGATAACTTTTTACAAATCAGTGCAGACAGGGAGGTATGTGCCAATGTACAGGGAGTTGAGATACCAATGCACTTCTATGCCATGGTCGACCTCGAGGAACCAGGAAAGCGCCCCAGGAAGCAACTAGCAAGAGTTACAAGGGAAGATTTCAACAAGATTGTTGAGACTGTAACTACTTCTGTGAAGAAAATTACGTATGATCTTTCCTCAAAAATTAGAAGCAGATTCCCTCTCGACAACCTACTTGAAGCCATGTCTACTGTGTTTCCTCAATATTGGAGCCTCAACAGTGCAGCTGATTTTCAAAGTAAGCTACTGACTTTGATAAAACAATTTTGCATATCCAGAGAATTGAATTGAGTAACTATAAATGGAATATTAGATGAAACTCGTCTTCGAGATCAATCATCTTGTTTTGCATACACTATGAGAGAACAATATGGCACAATGGATAACCCCCACGAAGAGGGATCAGTAACAAGGCTTTGGAAATATATAGCTGAGAACGCAGCATTGCGTGATTCAATGCTAGAATATTTGAAGCTTGTTGATTTATGTCTTACCATGATATTGGGTTTGGTGGAAGATGAGAGAGTTTCCAGTGCTTTGGGGTTCCTAAAATCAAAGCTAAGAAATGAACTAGACAAAAATTTGGAAAATTGCTTGAGGCTTTATACATCTAGGTATGATGTCCACACTTTTCCTTACGATAGGGCACTACAAATATGGAGGTCCAAATGTGAAAGAAGAGGTTTGGGTAACACTTCAAACCAAAGTGCCAGTGGGACTATTGATTCATGTACTGGACCTACTGGTAGCATTGAGATGCAATTCAACGAAGGTATGCAGACTTTGAGTGAAGAAACCATAGACAAGAATCAAGAAAGCTCTGAACTTGATGAGGATGAATGGCAATTGTAAGAGATTGGTATTTATTAATCTTATTACTGTATCTCAATTTTCATATTACAAAAGCATATTATTTTTTGCAATTAGAATTTAATATTGATTTGTAATTGTATTTTTCAACTTTCTATTTCCAGATTTAAAATAGCATAATAAAAGACCATAATGTGTTTATTGATACAGAGATGTTTATTGTTTATTTAGACATGTTTGAGAACTTATATTTTCATTAATTCCTTCAAAATATAGCCATATGATACAATTCATTCAATAGTAATACACCAATCTATGTGATTCTCCATGCAAAATTCAATACAAAGTTTCAGAACCCTTTGCAAATGACCCTGAATTCCCTTTTATAGAAACAAGGGAGAAACAATAGCTTCAGGTCGAATTACAACATGTGAAGACTCAACATCAAAATCACAAACTCAACACAGATTTACATGGCCATCACATGCTGGATTAGCAATTTAACAACAGCTACACGTTTGATGTCTCCTGTTCAAAAAATAGAGTTCAAAATTAAATATTAATTCACGCCATGACAAATTAAATATAGATAATAGCAGTGCCCAAAACCTAGTAATCGGAAATAGAGAAATGCAGAAATGTTAAAGCTTGGGATAATTTGAGAATACAAATTTACAGGCTGAAGTTTTGCACTATGCATCATAGATTCATAGGCTGGATTAGCAATTTAGCAATAGCGAGTGCTGTTTTTTTCCTATTCATAAAACAAAGTTATTTCAAGCAATGCCAAATTCCAAACATAAAAAACATAAAACCTTGAAATTAAGAGTAAAAGAAGAAAACTGTGCAATACATACTACGATTCTTAAGATTTTTTTGTCAGTTTTTGTAGGGTGCTCCACTGTTCGTCTAATGGAAGGTCAATATTATGTAAACTATGGAAAGTCAACTACAACTTTGTCAACATTCCATATTTAGAAGAGTGACTTGACATCACTGTTTCACCCAATACCGAATTCAGAGTTGTAAATGGTTGGATGAATTCCATAAAGCTTTGGGGAGTTGTGTCCTTAGGAAGCAAGTCTAAATCAAACTTCATTTTTATCTCCATGCTTTTTTTGTAAGCTTCTTTTCCAATGAATTTATTTGATGGGTCAACGGTCTTAAGCAAACTAAATTTAATCAAATTAGTTTTCTTTTCTTGCAGCTTCAATATCTTTTTGCCACATTTATCCATAACTTCTGATGTTTTCCTTAGTTTCTGCCATTTTTGAATGATAGATGATGTCTTGACTGTGGCATCAATGCAGCTCTTAATTCCCTTGGATGCCAAGTGGTTGTCATTGGTACTGTAGACTACATGCAAAATCTGTTTTGCCATATCCTCTTTTGAATAAACATGTATGCTCTTCTCAAAGTGCCCTTTGATTTTCATATAAATTACTCTCAAACTTTCATTCAATTCAAACCATTCACACAACTTGTCACTCCTCTGCATTATTTATTGCAAAAAAATTTCTTGTATATACTTCGTTGTATTTTTCATATTACCTTTCAATTTATCCTCCAAAGTTTTAATTTTATCATTGCATTGTCCAGGTCTTCTTTCATTTGTGCACATTTTTTTCTTTCTTCCTCTACTTCCTTTTGCAAATGTTTTTCTTTTTCCTTCTCATGATCCAATAGGTCATGTATTTTTCTTATTTCAGCAACAGCAGACTCGTAACTTTTGTATAATTTTTTAAAACTAGCTCTTTTCTCATCAATTTTTTTACTGCCTTTAGCCATTTTTTCTCTCAGGTCCTTCAATTCTGCATCCATCTTCTCCTGCTCTACAATTTCTATTGCAGATCCTGATTTTTTATCCTTTTCTATAAATCATTGCACTTGTTATCTATTGCTTTCCTCTTTGATTTTTTCGCTTGCCAAGTCTGCCTCAAACTTTTCTATTTGTTTCTCCAGTTTTTTTTCTCTCCCCACCTTTAGTAGTGAAGTGTAGACCACTTTGTTAGTCCTTTTTGACACACTAATTTTGTCCACATTATGTACTTTGGAAAAATCCATTTGGAGGGTGCTAACTTGAAATTCAGAGGGATCTATCTGACTATGTGGTGGATTTTTATCTTTAGTAAGGGGCATAACAACCATGAACTCCATCATATCTTTGTGTGGGTCATATGTTAGAAATATTGTGTTCATTGCAGGTTGTTTGTCTAAATTTTCAATCAGGGAAACCCTATGAAATGCTCTCTTTTTTTCTTTATTTGCATTTGTTGTGTGTTCAAATTTTTCATAGTAATTATGAAATTGAAAATCTGGGCTTGTTGAACCAATTGAATGTTTGAAAGGTGACATAAGAATAATAGAGGCTCTAGTTCCACTTATGCCTATGGTTTTAACTAATGCATTACTAGGATTACCAACAACCTTTCCTGATCTTGTCCCACTGACACTTTCATGTGTAGTTTTCATAATCTTTTGAGGTGTGTGATCTGAAGCTGCAAATGATTGATTTGTAGTGTCAGTGGCACTTGATATAGGATTTTGAATAGTATGAGTATCTACCACTACTGGCCTCTTGCGAGAGATATTTTGTTGTAGCCCTTGTCCAACACCAAGACAACTAGTATCAGTAGTAGTACCCATGCCAACCTCACCAATCATAGCAGCACTTCATTGAACAATAATAGGAATACTATCCCCATATTCCCCACCAGTGGCAATGGCACTTGATTCACCACCAATGGGAATACCATGGTGTGGTGGTGGTTGTGGATTTGAACCTCAAACAAATGTAGGTGGACCTTGAGGGTAATGAGTAGTACCTTTCCGTGATGAATCTGAAGAATCAAGTCCAATGACTAGCTTAATAGGAGCTTTTGATTTTGAATCTGATTAAAGTTGTACCTCAAGTGGATACCAAATGCCTTCTCCTCTGGGACCTAGACCACCACCTTCAAAACCCATTTTTTCCACAATGTTTGCCCCTTTGCTATATTTTTATTTCATGGACTCATTGACTCTACCTAATATTTTAGGTAATGTAGTAGTTGTTGGAGTGGGCTCAACCTCATACTCATCATCATCTTCACTCCTGTCATATGTTGTTGTGGGATGCTCCATATTTCACAATTTGCTAAACTCTTCATCCTCATCGATGGTCTCAAATTCTGCACTGGTCTTTGGTTCACCGAGATTCTTCTTCATAGTCCAAAAATCATTTAGTTTGGTTTGAGTCCAATAACTCTCTTTACAATCTTGCAGAATTGATTTGGGAATAGATTTGTTAGATGGATTAGCATATTTTTGGTAGAAATTGTAGGACCTCCTATTTTGGATGCCTTGGCCCTCCTCTGTTGTCCTCTATGTGTGCAATGCCATAATTTGTGATGACATTTCTACTGTTGAAATGTTATTGTCAGTGACAATTTTCTCCATCTCTTTTTTTTACCTCATCCCAGGAGTCCATGTTTCTAAATTTTTCTAGCAATGGTTTACTTTCATGTTGACATAATGCTGAAGAGTTACCATTTTTCTTAAGCCTTGCTTGAACTAGATCGATTGGATCATACTGCCAAAGACCCTCATCACCAAAGCTAAAAACTGTCAAAAAATCATGTGCCACATTGAATGCTTTTCTCTCAAATGTAAACCCTCCACATGAGAAAGGCAGGGAATGAAATATGCTCTTCTTTTGCTGACCATGGAAGTGCCTATTTGTGCTCTCCAACTATCGTACATATTCCAATGCAAATACCTTCTCTGTCACATGTATTGGAAGTCTGTATGGTTTTACTGCTGATACGTAAAACCTTAACATAGTGAATTCTTCCATGAAGAACCAGTCAGCCAATTGTATTTGACTTCTGAGTTGAATGCAATCTCTACAAGACACATGCAATCTAGGCATTGGAGTGCTAGTAATTTCATTATACATTTGTGCCAAAAAGAATTCTACAAAATGGTTGTAGTTCTTTCTATTATCATGCATCCTTATCTTTGGTGTCCATTCATATATTAGACACTTTGTTCTATTCCAAGTCTTCTCATCAATCTTATAGTTCACAATTTGAAGATTGTTGGTCTTGAATATTGCATGATACTTGGACAAAAGGAGATAACACAAGTAGGATGAGAACCTAAATGTCTTACAGGAACCTTTTTTGATCATTATTAATTTTTTTTGCATGGATTGAACAATGTGCTCAATAAAATTATATCTTACTGGTTGACCCATACAATGGATATTAAAAATCATTTCAAGAAGGCTTGCACCCACTTCCCTATTATTTTCCAATCCCAGGCAAAACGACAGCAAGGAAATAGTATCCCCAACCCATGGAACAAAAATGTTAGAATCATAAGGAGGCTTATGATTCTGATCCAATAGAGTACCACACTTTATTAGAGCTTTGATAAATGAATCTCTGCGACTTGGATTGAGACTCTCATAATTCTCTTCCAGCTTTCCTAGGTCAATTTGGACGTTTGAGTTTTGTGCTTCAAACCCTAGGTTCAACAAACGAGCAAATTCTCCCACGTTTATGAATAGAATTTCCTCTTTTGTATTTTGATTGACAATTGCTTTTTTATCTTCATCATAATTTTCAGCGCAGAGCATGACAAAATTAGGGAAAGGGAATACTTCAAGTAACACCATGCTTCCCAATCCAGCATCCCACGATGCGATTTTATTTGTTCTTTGTTTTAACATTGAGTTGAAAACAGTAAATTTTGCCCTGGATGGATCTGTCGCCTTACTAGATAATACATATCTAATATCTATGATACACTTTTCAACATGGATAGCAGGGTCATAAATATCATGGTATTCATCAGTGAAACCTGGTGTTTTAACCAATTCGGTTAGGTACATTTTTTTTTCACTTGGCTTCTTGATGAACTACTGCTTCTCCTTTTCCCCATCGATGTTATTGTTAATAATTCAAAATAATGCTAGATACAAACCTGAAAATGCTAACCCTCAAATTGGACCACGAGATTACAAAAGTTAAAAAGGCGGGATGTGTTCTAGATTTTACCTGAAATTTCTATTTCACTAGATTGGCATAGATAGTCTTTGTTGCAACTTGCATTCCTCAATCTAGTAGTTGTTTCTGAATCTCCCTCGATTTACTGGTTTGTCCATGAAATGAAATACAATTATGATTTATGAATCACTTATTTTGAAAACTCTAAAAAGTACAAAAGTAATACTTAGGGCAAAATATCTAGAATCATGTTATAATTTTATTAATTATTATTAATATCTATTCATTGCTGAAGGACAAAACAATCATTACTTCAGTCTAAATTCTAAGGACATTTCAATTTCGGGCGAAGTTCTCACAAATGTGTTCACTTCCCACAGTCGGGCCGAAGTCCACCCTAAGTCATTGATCTTTGCTCATCCAATGGACGATGGTACTTGTTGTCAGATGTCGTGGGTCCCATGACTTCTATCATTTTTTGGGCATGCCACCACACTCAAGTCACTTTTCGGGGTTGTTTTTTAAGTCTGTTTAATCATTTTAAACTTCCACCCAAAAAAGAGCTTTATAGACTTAATTATATTTAATAAAATTTAAAACGTTCAATTACGAGTGAAGTTCTCACAAATGTGTTCACTTCCCACATTCGGGCTGAAATCCACCCTAAGTCGTTGATCTTTGCTCATCCAACGGACTATGGTACCTATTGTTAGATGTCGTGGATCCCATAATAAGAGACATTTAAATATGTGCAATAGTTTGAGATATCTATTAAATATAATGTTAATATTATTTGTAAAAATATGAAATTCAAAAATAGTATAGAACATGAAACTTAGTTTCTAGAATAAAAAAATAACTAAATAAAAATATAAATTCTGATATACAATTTGAAAGGTAAAAGTTTAATATAAAAAAGAAAACATTCAATATTAAATCTAAAATATTAATTTAAAGTTTAACAAAATTCTTTAAAAATATTTTTACGATATATAATTTTAAAAAATAGTTTAAAAATATATATAAAAGTTCAACATAAATTTAGTGTAATATAAATTTTAACTTAATTTAATTTAATAAATAAATAAAGACTAAAAATATATATATAAGTTCAACATAAATTTAGTTTAATATAAATTTTAATTTAATTTAGTTCAAATTAATTTAATAAACAAATAAAGACTATAAAAAAATTATATGATTGTATTTACAACAAAGTTTATAGCCTCTATGAAAAATCCACCCTAATTCGTTGATCTAATTGAGTCTAGAATCTTGAATTTTCTTCTAATGACCTTGGCCTTGAGTCTAATAATGTGGTGAATCTTATTGATAAACCTGCACCTCCTAAGGACCTATGCAATATGCATTACCTTTGATCCTAGTGAGACTATAGAAATTTGAAACACCTGATGGCCCACTATAAGTCTATATATCACCTGCAAAGATCAAAGACATACTCTCACAAGGGGTTCTCATTGATGATTGATCCAACATGTATGGTGAATGTAATAACTTAAGGATATCTTTATACTTTACAATCGCATGAAGTAACATATTGATATGATAAATTTGATTTAGTGGTTAAGATCTTTGATGGTTTCTCTTGTCCTACTATAGGTTCTATTACTCTTCCCGTTAAGGTTGGCACTAAGTGCTTAGATGTCATTTTTGCTATCATTCCTAAATCCTACTTCAGATCAATTTTGTGTGAAGTTGGGACATCCTTGCCCTTGGTTCTCTTCCATGAAAGCGATCCCATCTACCCTTCATAAATGTCTCAAATTTCTTCATTATGACAAAATATTAACTATAAATCATAACATGTACCCAGTACCAACCCACGCATGCACTAGTTCAAACTTCAACAACAAGTAAGTTGGAATTTTAGTTTTAATTCACTTGTTTTTTGTGAGATAAACTTCTTTTTTATATATATTTATAAAATTATAATCAACAATAATTATTGTACAAATAATTAATGGAACAAGCTGAATTTTTTTATATATATATTAAATATAGAGGAAGAAGCATTACATAAAAAAGATCACATTATTAAATTTATTTCCATTGTTTAACAAAATATTGAAATAGCGTAGCTCATAGACAAAAAGCATTTGAAAAACTTTCATTTATAAAAATTAAATAGAAAGCATTTTTATATCCATAAGACTCTAAGAGGCAAACTGAAACAAACTGGAATTTGAAAAATTATCATTAATATTTATGCTTTGGAAATTTACAATTTTTACATGTTTGAGACTTGAGTCCCTTAAAAACTTTAAAGCCAAAATGAGTGAGCCACTGAGCCTGTGAGGTTTCGAGGACATAGGCAAAAAAAAAACTACTAGGGGGTCAGGGCTAGGGCATAGGTAGTGGATGGTTTACAACTTTACCCTAAGAATTTGGCCCTCCTTCCATGTAGAATTCTTTAGACAACATAAGCTGAGAGAATTCTTCAAGCCACATGTAGTTTGGAAAGTCATCCAGGAGCAACCATTTCCAAAGAAAGTCCCTGCCAATCCACACCCATTTCCTGTGATGTGTCAAGTGCTCCGCATTCAGGTTCCGAAGAAATGGTTGCCTGACCACTGACATTGTTTGGTCAGGGAGGAGAAGCTTGGATAATTCACTCACCCAAGGGATCCCCACCCCTACTTTTGCAAGGATGACAACAGTAACGTCATCTCCAAGGAAGTCTTCCTTAAACACCTTCCTCAACAGTATCAACATATCCACCTTGTCTCATCTGAGGTCTAGAAGAGATGCCAAGAACCAAGATGTAATGTCCATGTTAACACGGTATCTATTTTTGTTTCACATAAAATCTCTGCCCAACACCATCCACACAGCCTCATTGGTGAACGACCCAACCTCCTTGCAGACTGATTGGAGGCTTGGGTCTCTAATGGAGCCCAGAAAGGCCCTATGGTCCTTTGCAGAAATGCTTCTCAAGCAGATGGGAGTGTCCATCTTGAGAAATCAAATTAATAAATTAAACAACCTGAGCCTATAAACCTAAACCAGAGGAAGAATTTAAATACTGTGAGCTCTAATGATTTATCTACCAAATGGCAAAGGCTAATTGAAGATGAAAGAAGCAGAGATCATATATAAATAGTTGAAGCTCTTGATTGTAATAATTACTTCTCTAACCGTATTAATTGCATTAAATTTTTTTAAATCATTCGTATCTCTGCAAATCTTTCCCATAAATGCACTAGTGTGTGAAATTGGAAACAACTATAAACCAGTACCAAGTTGGAAAGTACCACATTGGAAGTCGTGGGGATAGAGTGGATTGCAATTAATGAATAAATATATATTAATGACCGAAATTATCGATCGTGACATTTGATACGTGTCTATTGAATCCAATTCCATTCTGGGCACTTTCTGGTGAGCTATGTTCTCTTCAGAAAATTGGGCTGAAATAAAACTTCAACCACTGATCTACGATCATCAAACGGTTTAAAATCATTGATGGATTTTAGGTATGTGTCACCCTTCACGTGTCAAAGAGGCCACACTTATTGATACATCATGCAGAGTCCGAACTCAATGTGATGTACTGATGTGATGTGATGTGCCTTGTCTATTAATGACAATGATTTCATGAAATCGTCAATAAATTATATATTTTTCCATAAATAATAAAATATTCGCCAAAACAAATAATATAATTTTCAAACGGTGGATAAAAATCGCCAATACATTTAAATAATTTTTCCTTTGGAGTAAAATTTTTCGCCCATACAATTATATATTTGTTCCTTTTAACAAAAATTATTCGCCTCCTACAATATATATTTTCCCCATAGAACAAGGTATTATTTGCCATAAATTTATGGAATTTTCATACCCTAGAAAAAAATCGCCATTACAAAATAATTTTTTTCCCTATTTTGAAAAAAAAAATCACCATCAATATGAAAATTTCCCCTGAAAATAATGTCTGATTCGCTAGGATTTTACACAATTGCCCAGGGGGTGTTTTCTTAAGGTTATCCCTGTCAATAAGACTCTTGATGGTGTCCCCTGTAACACCCTGTGTGGCTGCTACCTATAAGGTTTGCATTGTCTCCTCTATGTGGCCTTGCCGCTCTCTCTCTTTGTATCCCTCTCAGTGGTCAATTATGCTAAATGTGCTTGCAACTACGTGATCTATCCATGTGCTTGTGCTGACTGCATTTGGAGTCTCTACATTAAGGACAGTAATCCTGCTATCTATGCCTGTTGGTGGTGCGAGGGTACAGTGATCCAAACTAAGGGAGGTCATGGTGCCTGTGGAACCTGTTCTACCGGTGCCTGTGATGAGCTTGCTTGTCCTGTGGCTGGCGGGGGCATATCTAACCTCCTACGACATACCAAGGGTCAAACATCCACCTCCTCCTCCTCCTCCTCATCGAAGCCCATGCTTTCCAATCCTACTCTCCCACCACCCAACTCCTCTGACTTGGTCTCCTCATCGGATCCATCATCAAAGCTCTCCTCCTCACCTCTGCCTCCCATTGCTGCTATATCCTCTGCCTATATAGGGCCTCTACGACCTAGCATCTTCCACCAACCACCACCCATACCCCTCACCCCACTAGATCTTGCGTCGCCTCCTCCCCTATCTCCACCATCATCCCCACTATCACCCCCACATCGGCCCAACTCTCATCTCCCCTAGCCTACTCCCCAATCTCCCCCCTGACCTCTCCTCCCTCTCTCCACACCTTGGCCTCGTCAACCCCCTCATCATCCTCCACCACCACCCCCATCATCATCATCATCATCATCATCATCAATTTCCTCTAAAGGTGGTACCGACTCTCTTGGCCCTATCAATATCGGGAACCAATGAGTCATCATATATAGGGCATAATCCTAGTGCATGCCCACATCTGTCACTGTTAGCTTCATATCCCACACAATGAAAGGAAGAGAGTAGAACTCTGCATGAGCTGTAGCATAGTCCAAGGGTGGCCCCCACTCTACTCTCTCCTTATACACTCTTGTGTACAAGGTGGTCCCCTGTGGCATCGGATGTGATCGACCAAACTGTTGATAGACTTGAGACAAGAGGAATCTCTCTACCACATAGGGCATCCACCCAATCAGATATCTACTCTGTAACAAAATTGGGACCTTCGTGGCATCTTCCGGCCATGGCTCACAATCCAAATATGGGCACTAGACCACTGCATCCATATCATCTAGTACGCACCTCCAATACTCTATCTTCCCTAGCATGGGCTGAGAAGCTACCTGTCTATACATATAAAGATAAGGATAGCCCATTGGGAGAGATCTCTACACAATAGGGTGCATAATGTCTCTATGCTCCCAAGCCCAAATCTAGATCAATGTCCATCCTGCTGCTAAATTGGACCCTCAATCTCTGCCATATACTATTTGATGTAGCTCGTGATATAGGTGGGCCAAAACACATACCCCACACATAGAGGGTCCTCTCTCATACCATCCGTCGAAGTACACGACCCCATCAAACTGACAATCCATGTGATCTATCAAGAAGGAGGAAACCACCAACCAATCTAGCTAGAACTAATGGCTAGCAATGTGGGGATCACTAAAAATCTCCCATAGTGCATCTGTCCCCCCAACCTCCTTCACATCACAATAACCAGCTCACCTATGATCAAAATCTGTAGAATCTGATAGACATCCTTGGGAGTAACAGTGGTCTCTCCTTTCAACAAGTTAAAGGTGTTGTTCTCACTATGTCATTGCTCTGTTAAGGCCGTCAAAAGTTCTTTGTTCTTCAGATAGGAAGGAATGAGAAATAGGTGAATCAGTCTGCACACCTCGAGCACTTCTCGATCATCATCTGTCAATTAGCTAGGCAAGGAGAGTGTCTTCGGGTATCGCTCTCGAAGCTGTATAACACTTAAGTCCGCCTATATCAACACATGAGTACCATATCAGTTTCTCCTATTCTAAGCAATCAAGAGTCAAATCTCAATCAAATAGGGGCACTTATCAAAGTGACAACAGTCATGCTATCACACAAAGAATTCCAAATCGAACACTCTTGACACTTAGGAGGGTTCAACTTGACCTATCTATCACAATCCAAGCATCATATCAAAAATCAATCAAGCAAAGTCTCATATCGTAATCAGGACTCATATCGCAATCAAGTCTCATATCGAAATCAAGACTCATATCGAAATCAGGACTCATATCGCAATCAAAGACTCATATCAAAATCAAGAATCATATCGAAATTATGACTCATATCGCAATCAAAGAATCATATCAAAATCAGGACTCATATCGAAATCAGGAATCATATCGAAATCATGACTCATATCGCAATCAATACTCATATCGAAATCAAGACCCATAACGATGACATTTTGATCCATATCAACAATTGACCCATATCGACAATTGACCCATATCGAATCAGGACCCATATCGACTCAGGACTCATATCAAATCGGGACCCATATCGACAATTAACCTATATCGACTAGTGAACCATATCGAATCCATTTGACTCATACCGACTCTTGACACATATCAAAATTTGATCCATATTGACTTGATTCATATTGAACGATGACTCATATCAACCCTAGATAGACTTTTCAACACATCGACACAATATCGACGCAATTGACACCTGCCAACACATTGACGTGGTGCAAAACATCATAATGATCCTAAACATCAAATTTGCACATGTCAAAATTTTCAAAATTTTCAAAAAACCTCAAACTATTATGTATGCGCTACAACATATGCAGTGTACGATTCAATTTATTCGTTATAATGTACAACAAATGCGCTAATTAATCCAACAAACATGCTACAAAAAATTCATATGCGCAATGCCGTACAACATATGCGCTTTGCAAAAGGACAAATGCACTAAAAAAATTAAAAAATTAAAAAAATGAAAAAAACCCTACTCGTACAAGCCAAAAATTGAAAAATCTAGCCTAAAAACAGGGAAATCTAACTAAATAATTCACAAGGAAGGTTAGAAAATCGAACTTACTGGTGGGTCGTACTTTGCTGGCCTCTAATAGCATCGAACGTACTTGAATCGATGTCTATGGTATGGGGGCTCCATTTCTTCTCTCCTCTCCAAGCTCCAATCTCCAAATGCCAAGTGCACAAATGAGGTGGAAATGGGTCCCTTGAGGGTTTATGTAGCCCATGTTGATGCAGGCGACTATGCCGCCTTGGTGGACATGTGGGGCATGTACACATTTTTCCCACATTAGTTCTTTACCATTTTCGCTATTCTTTTTAATAAAATTTATCAGCAGATAAATATCGAAAAATTTACAAATTTCAAAATTTCAAAAAAATCAAAAAACAATTCAAAAATTCAAAAATCCTCGTGCATCGTGCCCCAAAAACGTAATTTTTCTCAATTTATCTCCCGAGGGGGCATATCGACATCAATTTCATATCAGTCTCATATCAACACCAGCTTCATATCGACTTTTCATATCAAATCAATTTTTCATATCCAAGGCTTCATATCGACAATTTTGACGACGACACCATAACGAGAATTTTGGCGATATATCAAATGTTTTTCTTTGAATCAACATGTGGTCACACGTCGCTTCAAAGAGGGGCAAAATGTAGACACCTAAAACTTGCACAACTAATTAAATGAATTGTATTCATTTAATCATCATTTATTCGTCTATTTTGTTTTTTGTTTTTTTTTTATTGATAAAAGGCCGAGGCTAGAGAATTTTATTAATTTAAAAAATAGATAGATTTACATTTACACCTCCATTCGGTGTGGGCACTGGTAGGAAAGAATGGAGGGAAGAAAACCTCTGGTCTAGCTCAAATCCCTAAAGGATCAGAAAAATTAAGAATGCAATACAAAATGGAGGTACAAGATCACAAAGGGAACTTGTCCAAAATAATGAAGATTGTATGTAGAAATCCTCTGTGTAAAGTTGAGCAGCAAATTGCCCATCTCTTGGGGTGATGCTGTCATTTGTGGGTGAAAGTACTTGCTATTCTTGAAACACAAGGTTAAGCATGCTCTGCTCCTTATGCTGCACAAAATCTTGAGAAAATCTTTCACCAGAATGTTAGGAAAAGGAAAAACCGAACAGGTCAAGTTATACAATATATCATACCTGCCTGGATGGTCACCCTGCTAGGATACACAGCTCAAAATATTAGTCTCAAAAAATCTCCAGAAACATAATGCGAGTGAGATTACCCATTGAAGAGCATAAAATTAATAAATATTAACGAGGCAAATTCCATAAATATATTTGCAGAGAGATCGCTGGGAGCTACCATCCTAAAGAAAAATGGTTCGAGAGCCTTCAAGGCCCTAATTGAGAGTCATGGGAAAGCTTTAAGTAAATCAAGCATGTCCTTAAGAATGTTGAAAGAACCCATGAAACTTCCACCAACATCAGAACCCTAAAAGTTATCGCCCAAACCAAAGCCATCGTATGTACACATTAACCTCTCACCGAAATGTCTAGTTTTACCGAAATGGTACACCTATTGAATCGAAGAAACCTATCGATGTTTCATCGATAAGATGATTTATTGAAAAGACTTGGGCCTCGATGAAATTCAAAAGGGACTAATTGAAAGCGTTATTTTTCATCAATAGAAGGAATATCAAAGAAACCAAAGGAGGTTCCATCGATGAAGCAAGGCTACTGAAGAAACTACGGTATCGGTAGGACATGTAATGAATTCACCGAAGAAGATAGTTCTACCGAAATGATGAGATCAAAGAAACTGGGGAAGGTTTCATCGATAGGACTGTTTGGGAAAAGAAGGGTGTTGAAGAGATACTAAAGTTATTGGCCGACAGAGATAGTTTCATCGAGAGATAAAAGGTTGATAAAACATAAGAGGGATTCATCGATATAAAAAGGGTATCGAAGGAAAGGGAACACCAATGAACCTAAGAGGGACTCATCAAAAGCATTGATTCCACCGAAAGAGGATATCAAAGAAAGCAGAGATGGTTTTCATCGATGGGAAAAGGCTTCCAAGGAAATAATACCATCGGTGCAACATGAAGGAAACTTACCGAAAGAAGCATTCTTATCGAAAGAATGATCACGATCAAATAGAAGGAAGCTACATCGATAAAAGATATCGATAAGAATATGAGTTTCAAGGAGGCTAAAAGGCATGTTACCGATGTGTGTGGTTTTACTGATGCAACTTTATCAAGGAAGATTACTAATGAGCTCATCGATAAAAGATGATAGTGGAAGCAAATCATCAAAAGAAAGATGGCCTCGATGAAACAATAGACCCATTCATTGAAGGAGTGTAGTGATGTCGATAGAAAAAGTGTTTCGGTGGAAGGATAAAGGAAGTTACTAAAGCCCAAGGTTTTTTCGACATGAGACCCAATGATGTCTCATTGATATAAAAAGGGTATCAAAGAAACCTATCGATGTTTCATCGATAAGATGATTTATCAAATAGACTTGGGCCTCGATGAACTTCAAAAGGGACTTATCGAAAGCGTTATTTTTCATTGATAGAGGATAAATCGAAGAAACCAAAGGAGGTTCCGTTGATGAAGCAAGGCTACCGAAGAAACTACGGTATCAGGAGGACATGTAATGAAATCACTGAAGAAGATAGTTCTACCAAAATGATGAGATCGAAGAAGCTGGGGAAGGTTTCATCGATAAGACTGTTCGAGAAAAGAAGGGTGTCGAAGAGATACTAAAGTTATTGGCCGACAGAGATAGTTTCATCAAAAGATAAAAGATCGATGAAACATAAGAGAGTTTCATCGATATAAAAAGGGTATCGAAGGAAAGGGAACACCGATGAACCTAAGAGGGACTCATCGAAAGCATTGATTCCATTGAAAGAGGATATCGAAGAAAGCAGAGACGGTTTTCATCAACGGGAAAAGGCTTCCGAGGAAATAATACCATCGGAGCAACATGAAGGAAACTTACCGAAAGAAGCTTTCTTATCGAAAGAACGATATGATCAAACAGAAGGAAGCTACATCGATAAAGGATATCAATGAGAATATGAGTTTCGAGGAGGCTAAAAGGCATGTTACTGATGTGTGTGGTTTTACCGATGCAACTTTATCGAGGAAGATTACTAATGAGCTCATCGATGAAAGATGATAGTGGAAGAAAATCATCAAAAGAAAGATGGCCTCGATGAAACAATAGACCCATTTATCGAAGGAGTGTAGTGATGTCGACAGAAAAAGTGTTTCGATGGAAGGATAAAGGAGGTTACCGAAGCCCAAGGTTTCTTCGACATGAGACCCAACAATGTCTCATCGATATAAAAAGGGTATCGAAGAAACCTAATGATGTTTCGTCGATAAGATGATTTATCGAATAGACTTGGGCCTCGATGAACTTCAAAAGGGGCTTATTGAAAGCATTATTTTTCATCGATAGAGGGTATATCGAAGAAACCAAAGGAGGTTCCGTCGATGAAGCAAGGCTACCAAAGAAACTACGGTATCGGTAGGACATGTAATGAATTCATCGAAGAAGATATTTCTACCGAAATGATGAGATCAAAGAAACTGGGGAAGGTTTCATTGATAAGACTGTTCGAGAGAAGAAGGATGTTGAAGAGATACTAAAGTTATTGGCCAACAGAGACAGTTTCATCGAAAGATAAAAGGTCGATGAAACATAAGAGAGTTTCATCGATATAAAAAGGGTAACGAAGGAAAGGGAACACCGATGAACCTAAGAGGGACTCATCGAAAGCATTGATTCCATCAAAAGAGGATATCGAAGAAAGCAGAGACGATTTTCATCGGCAGGAAAAGGCTTTCGAGGAAATAATACCATTGGCACAACATGAAGGAAACTTACCGAAAGAAGCGTTCTTATCGAAAGAATGATCACAATCAAACAGAAGGAAGCTACATCGATAAAAGATATCGATAAGAATATGAGTTTCGAGGAGGCTAAAAGGCATGTTACCGATGTGTGTTGTTTTACCGATGCAACTTTATCAAGGAAGATTACTAATGATCTCATCGATGAAAGATGATACTGGAAGAAAATCATCAAAAGAAAGATGGCCTTGATGAAACAATAGACACATTCATCGAAGGAGTGTAGTGATGTCGATAGAAAAAGTATTTCGATGGAAGAATAAAGGAAGTTACCAGAGCCCAAGGTTTCTTCAACATGAGACCCAATGATGTCTCATCGATATAAAAAGGGTATCGAAAGAAAGGAAACACTAATGAACTTCAAAAAGGACTCATTGGAGATAGTAATTCCATCGATAAAAGATATCGAGGAAAGTGGAGATGGTTTTCATCGACGGGAAAAGGTCTTCGAGGAGATAATACCATCGGTGCAAAGGGACTCATCAAAAGAAACGTTCTCATCAAAAGAATAAGGTCGATCAGACAAAAGGCAATTACATCAATAAAAGATATTGATGAGGAAATAGGTTTCAAGGAGGCTAAAAGGCATGTCTCTGATATGCATTGTTTCGTCGATACAACTTTATTGGTGGAAGACGACGAGAGGATAAAGAAAGGCTTCGGTGAGACAATAGTTCCAATCATCGATGGGGCATAATGATATCATTGGAAGAAGTATTTTGGTGGAAAAATAAAGGAGGTCACCAAAGCCCAAGGTTTCATCGACATAAAAACCTGATGGATATCAGATAGGAAGCGGTGAGGAGATAGCCCTAGCGACCAAAAATAGTATATCGATGAATGAAGGAAATACGTGATCGAAGTGATATTCAAAACAAAAGTGTTAGTTAATGGTTATATGTTGAGAAGCCAATATTTAAACTGAATGTTTGTCTAAGTATCTATACGAAAATATAGGGGGCAGGGAAGAGGAATAAATAAGGGGGTTAAAATAGAGTCTGGGCAAGAGAAACATAAGGGGATGAAAGGAGGAACATGCTAATGAACACTTAGGACATGAAAACAAAAGGGGGGGTTGCCTTAAGGTGGCACAGACAGGAGATTGATGCCATCAGCTTGCAAGTTGGCCAACTCATCCGCTCTTTTATTGCCCTCCCTATAAATATGATTGACTGTGAACCTATCAAGATCTCTGCATAAGTCAAGAGCTTTTGACAACAAATTATTTAGTCTCCAATTAGGCATACTACCTTTCCTCAGAGCATTGACAATTATAGTCGAATCTCCTTTAATTTCCAAGTTCTTAACTCCTAGTTTCCTACATAAATGCAGACCCTCCACTAGGGCCATAAGTTTTGCCCAATTATTGGTGTTGATGCCAACCGGAGATTCAAGGGTTTCTAGTTCCTTGCCTTCCCAATTATGAACAACACATCCTATCCCTGCTTGCCCTGGGTTGCCACAGGATGCCCCATAAATTTTAGCTTCACCCAACCATCGCCTAGGGGCTGCCATCTGCATGCATCCCTTGATCTAAGACTAGCAATAGGACCATCTCCTACAAAGGGAGGAAAGGATAAGCCTTCCCAACATTTTATCATCTTTTCATCCCAATAAGTAATAGAGGCGTTCTTCAATGTGCTTGATGACATTCAGTTGTTCATGACCTCAGTGATAGCTGACTCTATCCTATTAATGATTCTGGGAACCTCTAGTTTTTCATTCTTAAAGAGACGTCTATTTCTCTCCTTCCATAGTTCCCACATAATGGAAGAAGGAAGAGTTGGCCATAAACCTTCAAAGAGATAGCCATGCCTGTGGAGAGGCCATGACTTGACCATTCCAAAGATGGTGTGGGGGAAGGCCACAGACCATTCAAGTTTGTTGGTGAACCAGATCCAACATTTGTGAGCAAAGGGGCAATTAAGGAGGATATGATTGGTGTCTTCCTCGTCTGCCTCACAAAGAGGACATCTGCTAGGGCCCTCATATCCCATTCTTCTAATTTTTTACGCAGTTAGGAGCTTGTTCTGAACCGCAAGCCAGGAGAAGATACCCACCTTAGGCAGACAATATTTATCCCAGCAAAGTTTCAAGGGAAGCTCAGTCATAGGTCTTAAAAATGATTTGAAGATGAGAGAGTACCCATCCTTGGAGTTATATTCTCCTCTTAGGGAGCCATCCCAGATGAGCTTGTCCTTATTCTGACCTAAGGCAATGTTCCTTTATTTAAGAATTGCCATAAATTTTTATTTATCCCTTACCGGGATATCCTCATCTTCCTTCTCGATCCACTGCCAACCAGCCCCATCCTCTAAAGGGGAGATATAGTTGTTTAATAGGGGTCCTCTATGAGATTCAAGAAGGATACGAGTAGCACCAAAGTCATGGATATTATCAATAGCCTTATATCCGCCCCAAGAATCCGACCAGAAAAGAGCTTTATCCCCAGACCCCAAATTCCAAGTAAGTATGTCTGAGATAATCCTCCTGCAGTCTAACATAAAATTCCATAGGTAGGACTCTCTAGGAGGGTTGTTTTCTCTGAAGATTTGGATAGGATTCCCTCCATTAAGGTATTTGTGGTGCAACAAGTGAGCCCATTTGAGGTGGGGGGTTCTGAACATCCTCCAAACTAACTTGGCACCCAAGGCTTTTCCTTGATCATGAAGGTTTTTAATGCCAATTCCTCCTTCTTTAGGTTTGCATATCTTGTCCAAGGATATGAGTGATATTTTATGATTGTCATTAGCACCTTGCCAAAAGAAAGTCCTGAGATGCTTGTTGAGCTCTCCAAGTTTAGAAGAAGATAAATGTTGACAGGAGAGCTGGTAAATGGGCATAGCTGACAAGACCGATCTAACCAAGGTTGCTCTACCTGTAGATGAGAGTCATTTTCCTTTCCAAGTGTTAATCCTAGACTTGATTTTATCCACCAAGTTGTCCCATAATTTTGAGGGTCTTTGACCCTTGTCAAGGGGAATGCCTAGGTATTTGCAAGGAAGAGTTCCTTCACTAATCTCCAGGAAATTGCTAATCACTTTCCCTAAGGAGGGGTCTATGTTGAGCATAAAAACTGCAGACTTGGCCAGATTCACCTCTTGACCCGAGGCTAGCATATAGGAATTAAGGATGCCTTTAAAGGCGCTCGCTTCCCTTACACTTCCCTGACCAAAAAGCATCATGTCGTTGACAAATTGGTGGTGGGTAAAGGGAGGGAGGCCGCTGGTAATGGGGATTCCTTAGATCTCACCTTGCTCTTTGGCTGGTAATGGGGTTAAGAGTTTGTACAGAGTGTTGCAAAGGACTATTGGTCTGAAGTCATTAAAGCTTTCAAGATTCTCTTTTTTGGGGATGAGAGCTAAGAAGGTATTGTTGATTTCTTTGAGAATCTTACCAGAGTTCCTAATACCTTCTAAGGCGTCTGTGATCTCTGTCCCCATAAAACCCCAACATTTTTGGAAAAAGCTAGTGGGAAAGCCATCCGAGCTCGGGGCTTTGTCGGGATTCATCTTCATAAGGACAGATTTAACCTCCTCCTCAGAGAATTTCTTTGACAGGATTTTGTTGTGGTCATCGTTAATGAGTTTTGGAAGATTCTTGATAATATTGAGTTGGCCTCTGAGATTGGAGCCTTCAATATTGTTTAAGACTTTATCAAAAAACCTTGCTGCCTCGGAGGCAACATCATCCAGTTCAGACAGGATGGAACCCTGGCAATTCTTAATTTTAGAAATTTGATTGACCCATCGCCTCTGCTTAGTACTATTGTGGAAAAACTTAGTATTTCGGTCTCCATCACTCAACCAAGTCTCCCTCGATTTTTGTTTCCAAAAGATCTCTTTATTTGAGAGTGTCTTTTCATACACAGAGAGTAGAGCCTTTTCTTTGAAGAAGAGATGTTCATCCATCCCCTTCTCAAGAACCTCAATGTTAACATTCTTAAGATCATTTTTTATTAGGAATTTTTTTATCGAAAATATTTCCAAAATTAGTCTTGTTCCATTCTAAGAGCTTCCTTTTGATAAGCTTTAACTTGCTTCTGATAATAAACATCTTCAAACCAAAGAAAATAGAGCTTCTCCACCAGTTCTCAATTAAGTTTATAAATTTATCATCTTTGAACCACATGCTCTCAAATTTGAAGGGACATTTTTTGGGGAGAGGTCAGATAATAAGATTAGTTGGAGTGGGAAATGGTCAGATCCTGCTAAAGAGAGGGGTTCTGCATTCAGGGTAAAGTTAAGCTCCGAGAGCCCTCCGTGGATAAAGAACCTATCTAGTTTCTCAGCAATGTTATAGAAACCAAGCCTTTTGTTATTCCAGGTGAAGGCATTATCTGCTGTCTGGATTTCCAACAAGGAGTTCCTATTGATCCAATGATTTAAATATACAACCACTGGAGAAAGTTTGTTTCTACCTCCTCTTTTGTCTGCTACCTTAGTGATAGCATTGAAATCTCCCCCAATGATGCATACATCATTTGGGAAACTTCTGAGGAAAGACTCCAGTTCCACCCACACCCTAGCCTTATCCCTATTTTGGATAGGACCGTAAACGTTAATCAATTTGAATCTTAGGTTATTTTTATAACTTACTACTTCTCCTCCCATCCAATTTTGCTTAATCTCTAAAGGTGTAAACAAGATGAATCTAGAGTCCCAAATGATGGCTAAGCCCCCTGAGGCCCTTGCTGTAGGGGAGTGCTTTAGCTATCTAACGCCTAGTTTTTTCTCAAAAAGGGATATATCAGAGGAGTTCATTTTGGTTTCTTGGATTAACATTATATCTGGTTTAGAATAAGAGATGCAGTGCTTTAAGATGCGCTATTTGTTAGGGGCATTCAGACCCCTAACATTCCAAGTTATGATTTTAATGGCTCCGTGGGGAGGAACTTCCCCTCCCTTGCATTAAAAAGAGTAGATATTTTAGACTAACCCTTGGCTTCTCCATCCTTTGATCTTAGTTCAGCAAAGGATCTCCTACCTCTTCTCTTACTATGTTTAGCATAGTCAGGAGAGTCTTTGCTTCTATCAGAGCTGAGAATGCCTAGAATATTTGGGTTATCATTTTCTAAGTTATCTAATGCTACAAAGAGTTCATTTGTTTCTAAGTCAACTCTAGTAACATCCACTAGATTTTTGACCAAGAGATCCCTTTGTCTTTCCAACTCCTCATCATCATAGATTTCATCAACCAATAGGTCCATGAGGTTGTTTACTACTTCTTCTCCTACAAAATTGGCAATGATTTTAACTTCCCTAGCCACTCGATCATTCTCAGATTCTACAATTGGATCAGAAACAACCTTCAGAGATGGAGGGCAAACCTCTGCCTCCTCAAAGCCCTCCATACTTGAGACTAGAGAGATTGGTTGACCCTATAAGGATGCCAATCCTAGATCCATGGAAAGCCTATCTAGCTTTGCTGATTTCTCATAGGTAATTAGTTCCATTAAAGGGGGAGACCCAAGGGACTCAACCTCTTTGGTGGAATGAGAGAGCTAGATGATGACAAAATTGTCAGGTCGAGCTGCTCTTTCTGGGTGATAACCTCATTGATTTCACCATCTTCCAGATCTCGATCCCTCAGAAGAGAGTCAGTTATAGGTGAATTTATAGTTAGTAGTGAAGGAAGAGAGGAGTGAGAGGACTTAACAAGGGAGCTATGAGGATATAGGTTAGAGGTAAGATGATTAGGGTTAATATCAATCTTATATCCCTCTAGGGTAAAACCCCCTCCTTCCACGAATCTGAATGGAGTGCCATTAGACTTGAGCAACGATACAAGGAAAGGTTTCTTGGAGGGGATCTTCCTTGGCATATAATCTTTGAAAGGACCATTATAAAAGGGTAATTCTAGGGTTAAACAAGATTTATCACATTTCAGAGTTATAGGCTCTAAAGATTTAATGTTAATATTCATTTTGAAGATTAAGAGATGGTTAAAGAAGCTTAGGGCTGATTTTTTTACTTCTACAAATTTACCTATTTTGTTGCCTATTATTCTTAAAAAGTCATTATTGCGCAATTCTACAGGGAATTTATCAAGTGAAATTGCTCTATTAACCATGCAGGAATTGAACTGAGATGGGAGAAAGAGAGGTTGCCATTCCCAACAATCAAACCCTAGAACTTTAAATTTTAATATATCCTCATTAAGAAATGAATTTCTAAGATTCTGATTACCACATTCAATAGCTAAGAAATTATCAGGAAGGATGTCAATTTTTACCTAGTTATTGAAGGAGGATGACACCTAGTTAGCAATTTGTTCCGACGAGATCCCCCAGCCTTTCCACCGAGCAAAGATCATTCTTTCATTGCAATGCATTTGATACCTAACCTGAGTATAATTATCAATTTCAATGACCAACCTATTAGGAGTAGTTGGGGAATTTGAAGGTAGATCCGACATAGGGTGCTTAATTTCCTTAGAATTGTGACGGCCAGAGGTTTCCATCTCCTCTGATAATTTGCCCAGGGATTTTCGTGGAGGAATGTAGCAAGCAGAGGAACTCTTTGGCTGGTTAGGTTTTACAAAACCCTCCTCCCGACAATGATTGGAAATCCTTTTGAGGCCATTTGGTTTCCCTAATGCCCTTCTGTGGCTAACCAAATGCCAATCCTGATCCCAACCTTTGTAAAGAGGGGGAGCCATAGCCACATTAACCAAAGAGTATTTTGTTTTTGCAAAGAAGTCCTCTTGATCGCGGGTCCATGAAATGACCCTACCAAGATCCTCAGTACCGGAGTTATTAGCCAAAATAGTGAATCAATTAGCAGAACCTCTATAATTTCCCTATGGTCGATAAGAGCACTCGAAAGAAGATGTCAATGCATTGCATCTCCTTTTTGCACGTAGAGACATATTTTTTTGCTTCCTTATGGAGTGAATTTTTTTTAATCATTTATTCATCTATTAATTAGACTAAGGTTTAGTTAATATCCCTATCAGCCTATTAATCAAATTAAACACTTGATTAAAATCCATTTCTTCTATCCTAACCTATTAATTAAACTAAGGTTTGATTAAGTACCCTTTTAGCCATTTAATTGAATAAATCTTATTTATTTAATTAAAACCGCTTTTCCCTTTTAATTGAATTTACATTTGATTAAAAATCCCTTTGCATTTAAATAAATCATTATTTATTTGTGAATATTCCCCCCACTTGCAAAATCCTACAAATGCAAGTTGAATCCATTTTGGCTAACATAAATCTTTTATTTTATCTAAAATGCCTATTTTCCTCCACTTGCATTCTCCTACATTTTTCATTAGCATGCTAATATTCTTCTAGAATCTCTCTAACCTCTCATTAATTAGCCTAATTCTTCTAGTCATATCACATCCCTAAATTTGGGGGAGACACTTCTCCAAATTTGGAAGAAAGTCTTCTAAATGTGTTGAAGACTCTACCTTCTTTTGTTTGGATCCAAGAACACTTGGGGGGTGGGGGGGGTGAATCTGTGTTCTATTGCAATGGAGAAATTTAACCTTATTAATACAACAACTCAACAACCGGTAAACATAAAAGCACATAACAATAAGCAACAATGCAACCACAAAGATGAACACCATAACACCACATATTTATACGTGGAAAGCCTCAAAGAGGAATAACCATGGTGGGATTGGAGACCCACAATATCTATCCACTGATAAAATGAATAAATACTACAATAAGGGGCCTGCACATGCAGGAAGGCCCACAACCTAGAGCACATTTCTCATCACATAAGGAGTCTCACTGACTACATAAAGCATCAGACAACAATCCGAAATGAATATTGAACTGCAAGTATAGCATCTCCCATGCATGAGTACACTTTCAGTTAAGCTCAATACCAGAGGCCTTAAACCTCTTCCACAAACCCAATTCGACCACCTATGATCGACCAAAACCTCTACATATTATTACAACATTGTTCGCATACAGATAATCCCATAACCCATATACATACATGATCTCATCAATCTATAAAGAGATCTTACATCATATTTATACCAACCTAGGACCTAAACAATTAGGTTGGCCACCTAAAAGATAATACAATAGATTCATAACTCAAACCTACAATCTAATGATCAACCAAGTCGGCCTAAGACCAAAACATCATAATCCAATCAATGAATCCAATCGGTAACGCATCGGGAGCATCAACCCACACGTTACATAAATCGGTCCATAACCTAGTAGAATAATCACCGGACCTATAATAGGTCACCATAAGCCAAATGAAACACCACGAACAACTGGAACATGAACATGGTAACCATCAGTATATAGATAACCTTCTAGAAGCCGCACCAACACCACTTATGTATAATATCAAAAGATCTTCAACAAAGCTTTGTCGTTAAAACCCTTACTGATAACCAAAAGGCTTACTAGAACAAGTGATAGCTTTTGGATCATCAAATCCCAAACCAACTGAATTTGATATACATAAGGAACACATGAATAACCAATCCAAACCAATTCCATAGACCAAAGCATACCGAAGCAACCGAATCAACATGATCTCAGCAACCAAAAACTAATCATCCTACCGGGACCAATCAGATATCGATAAACAGCCAAAGAAGATAGAGCAATTGGTGTTTCCATCAATGACAAAACATCAATGCAACACATAATCAATTCCTCCAAATTGCCAATAATTTCCCCCTTTGGCATTGATGGCAACACTACATGTGAAAAACATCCAAGTGCCAAGAAATGCCAGACAAGTCTCCCCCAATGGAAGACAACCAACAATCTCCCACACAATGATATGACAATAAGCTTCCGAACCAAATATCTTTGTATGAATTAACCATCCATAGACCTGAACCAGACTCCCCCAATGGGATACAACCAATCTGAAATTCATTTCCTCATCCTTGTGCCAATAATCTCCCCCTTAGACTGATATCTCTATTAAGCTTTGTTTTTCACATAAATATCTCTTCCCCTAATGTATATAACTCCTTAATTTTTTCACAACAATGATCTGACATAAATATCAAAGCAAAATCATAAACCACTAAATCACAAGACTAACTATTCCCCCTGAGTAGTAGCATCACCACATCAATCCAGAACGAATAATAGCTCTGATGATGCATACCAGACTGATGTCAATTAGCAACACTCAGGTCTCTACTGGAGGGGCACAAAACCTCAACCTATCTCTCAAATGCTCAAATGATTCCTCAAACCAATCTGACTTCATTTGCTTCCACCTATTCCTTCAGAAAATTATACTTGATAGAAATACCAGATTCTTGATATGCCAATAGCAACAAAGTTATCACAGTGAATAACTACCGGTTCGTTTCAATGCACTTTTATGTCCTTTAACATTTTCTTCATCCATAGAACTTGTGTATAGTTAGTAGCAACAACAAAATACTCAGCTTCAACAGTAGATAAAGAAGTACATGACTACTTCTTGTTGATCCATGAAACAAGTTTCTTTCCAAGAAAGAAAGCTTCACTGAATGAGCCTATCTGGTTACCTATATCTCTAGCCCAATCCGCATCTGAACATGCTCAAGATGTAAAGTCATCATAAAACAAAAACCATACCAGAATGTCCTTGAAAATATTTGAAAATCATAGCTACCGAAGCAAGGATTCAATATTATCAATTCCTTCCTTCTGAGAATATCCATTGCAAACCATTCAAGCCTAGCTCCAATAACATCCAAGTCCATGTGTTGTCCTTTTCTAACTGATCCAATTCCTCTTCCATAGCTTTCATCCAACATTCATCTTTACAAGCTTCAATAAATGATGTCGATACAACTAAAGAAGTTAAGCATACCTCATCAGCTACCAACCTTCTTCTTGTCCAATTATCTGATCTTCTAAATGATTCAGCCTTACATACCTAGGAGTCTTCTGACTTTATGTTCCTCTTCCCTGATCTTTAGTTACTGTTGAATTTTCTGATACTGCTGGGGTAACTGGTTCAACATTATGTTCCGATAAAGGTGTTACTGGTTCAGTTAAGACCATTTCCAATGCCCGTTCTTGCTCATAAATTATGTTTTGACTTCTATTCTGCTCATCCACCCTGACATTAGAGCTCTCCACAATTTTCTTCAATCTTTTATCATAACATCTATATGCTTTGCTTTCATTATAATAACCAAGAAATATCCCTTCATCACATCTAGGATCAAACTTCCAATTCAGAGATTCTGAAATACTTAACTGTAGGTGTATGACCAAATGATAACTCATTAAGTGACTTACCAGTAAACCAAACTAGATCCAAGATCCTACAAATCTTTGTCAGTTAACCTTCAAACTGAATTCTCCAAAGATCTGAAATTGGCTTTCAGACCACTACCAGGGGCAATGCAAGATTTGTCATCAATTTGCCTCCCCCTAAGGTGAATGCCTTAGTTACCGAATGAGTTTCCTGTTGGTACAAGAACATTTTGCTCTGTCGGTTGAGTAACTAGGGTATATCCTTCAGCCAAATGAACATCTGGGGCATTTGATTCCTTTCGGTTGAGCCTTAGACTTCATAACCCACTTCTTCTCATGCTCCTTCCAAATGTCATCAACCTTCTGCTTTCCCTTCTCATTAGATTTATCACTTCCTGTCGATAAGTTCTTTCTTCTGCAAAATTTAGCAATATGTCCTACTTTGTTGCATGCATAACAAGTGACATTATTCTTCTAAATTGCCTTACTGTAACCTTGACCATTCCTTGACCTGCATGGATTAGCCATATGTCCAAACTTTTCACATGCATGACATTTCACATTCATTCTACAATCATTTGTCCTATGACTATACATCTTACAATTTGAACATTGACTCGAAACTGCATTATTATTTTGATTTTCTCCATTTCTACAATGTCTTGCCATATGACCAAATTTATTACAAACAAAGCATCTACCATTAAATTTATGTGCATTGGGTTGCCTTACCAGTGACCTTTGATTCCGATTGACCTTCTAACCAGATGTGTTATCCTGATTTGCAGTACCAGAGCTTTCTCCATGCTCAAATCCAAGACCTCTAGTGTCTTTGGTGTCCCTTTGATCCTTCAATAATTCATCAAGCTTACCAGAACTAACCTTTAACTTATCTTTGTATTCATTTGCAACATCCAAATCTCCTCTTAGGACTGCTACCATTCTTTCCAATTCTTTCTCATTGTTCCGTGATTGCACCAATTCAATTCTCAACACATCATTCTCATGTGCCAACCTAATACATTCCTCAGATCTGTCTTTCAGAGATATAGCAAGATTTTCTTCATTCTTCTTCTGGTCTTCAATCTCCTTGGACATCCTCATAGTTAGGGCTTGCATTTCATTCTTCATGACAATATTCTCCTGACTCAACTTCTGACATTGTTCCTTAAGGGCATCCTTCAATTCATCATCCTGTTTTTGTAAAAGTTCCTTCGTTTTAGCTTGGGCAGATGACAACCTATCCTGCAGAGTAAAAATGAATTCCTTCGAAGATCTCAACTCATCTTGCAACTTCATGTTGTTCAATCTTTCAACATCATAGTCTTCAAGTGCTACTTGAAGTTCTTTCCTTAAACTTATCTCCATAGATTCCGGATACAAGATCTTCCTCAAGCTGTTAGACTTACTTCGAGGCACCAGGCTCTAATACCAATTGTTGGGATCCAAGAACACTTGGGGGGGTGAATCAGTGTTCTACCAGAATGGAGAAATTCAACCTTATGAATACAACAACTCCTCAACAACCAATAAACATAAAAGCACATAACAATAAGAAACAATGCAACTACAAAGATGAACACCATAACACCATAAATTTATATGTGGAAATCCTCAAAGAGGAAAAACTACGGTGGCATTGGAGACCCACAATATCTATCCACTGATTAGATGAATAAATATTAAAATAAGGGGCCTGAACATGCAGGAAGGCCAACAGCCTAGAGCACACTGCTCATCACAAAAGGAATCTCACTGACTACATAAAGCATCGGACAACAATCCAGAATGAAGATTGAACTGTAAGTATAGCATCTCCCATGCCTGAGTATTGTTCTGGTTAAGCTCAATACCAGAGGCCTTAAACCTCTTCCACAAACCCAATTCGATCACCTGTGATCGACCAAAACCTCTGCATACGATTACAACATTATTCGCATAAAGATAATCTCATAACCCATATACATACATGATCTCATCGATATAAAAAGAGATCTTACATCATATTTATACCAACCTGAGACCTAAACAATTAGGTCAGCCACCTAAAAGATAATACAATAAATTCATAACTTAAACCCACAATCTAATGATCAACAAAGTCGGCCTAAGACCGAAACAACATAGTCCAATCAATGAATCCAACCAGTAACACATCGGGAGCATCAACCCACACGTTACATAAATTGGTCCATAACATACCAAAATAACCACCAAACCTATAATAGGTCACCATAAGCCAAATGAAACACCACAAACAACTGGAACATGAACATGATAACCATTAGTATCTGGATAACCTTCTAGAAGTTGTACCAACACCACTTATGCATAATATCAAGAACACATGAATAACCAATCCAAACCAATTCTACAGACCAAAGCATATCGGATCAACATGATCTTAGTAACCAGAAACCAATCATCCTACCGGGACCAATTTGATACTGGTAAACAACCAAAGCAGCTAGAGCAGCTAGTGTTGCCATCAATGAGAAAACATCAATGCAACACATAATTAATTCCTCCAAATTGCCAACATATTCAACAAGTTAACTTGTCGAGTCTTCCAAACTTGTAAGCTTATCTAACTTTCAACAAGTTAACCTCCAAAGTCTTCAAAGAGAATTTAATGCCTCTTACAAGGCAACATCCTAGCCCATGATGGTTGTCCCTTTGGGCATCCCTCAACTTTGCACTAGATTTTACCTCTTGGACAATAACATGCTCCCTTGGATAATGACATTATCCAATGATGTCATTTCTTGAGGTTACCCCTAATTCTTACTTAGCATCTAATGCTTGCTTAGCATTCTCTCAAGCCATCTCAAGGTTACATTTGTCAGCTTGGGATTGGATTGAATTCCCCTCATGGATTGATAACTTTCAATCCTAGCCCTTGTTGAGATTGCTCAATCTTGACCATCCATTTCTCTATTTTCTCTATAAATAGAGCCCATTTCTTCAATCTATCAATCCATCATCTCGTGCATCAAACTTATAGTCAATTTGCAGGTTATTAAGGAGCTCAATTTGTCATTTTCAAGACCTTAGATCATCTTAGTTGCATGCTAGTTTAGCTTTCATTATGTTGATAGTATCATGCTAATCCCATTTTCATGCTAGCTTAATTCATAGTCATTGTATATCAATTTCATAGCAATATCCATGTTAGTCTAATTAGCACAACATAACCTTTCAATTTGGAATCAATCTTAATCCCATGTCTTGCATCCCATCTTGCATTACATCTTTTCATATCATTTGATCATCTAGATAGGATCTTAGTTGCATTCATTTTGATCTTAGCATATCCTTTAAATCTCGTTCTTTAGGTTGTCATCTTAAAGATCAAGTGCTCTTTCAAGTGAGGGCCACCTTGAATCTTGAAGATCCTTGGAGATAGAGGAGCATGAGACGTGCTTGGGGGTTCTTGATTTTGAAGCTAACTTAGTTTAGTTTCTATTTTGATTTCTAACTCGAACATAATGTTTCTAGTGTGTGCTTGATGTTTGTTTGATCCTCTTTGGCAGGTTCCACACTTTCTGAGCACACGCCGCGAGAAAAATAATCCCCAAAATGCCATGGTATTAATGGAAATAGGGCTCAATAATGCCCTTTCATTGACGCCAAATAAAAGCTCAATATTTAATTTTCCTCTATAGAAAAATTAAAGTTTATTAGGTGAACGACCCCACCTGACTAAAGCATTGAGTTAGGTATTTTTTAATTGGAATTGAGTATATTATAAATTTGTATTGGTTATTTAAGCGAACCGTACTAAAGAAATAGGGATCTTGTAGTGGGCGTTCAAATATCTACTTTTTGACCTCTTTGCACTTAACAACTTCGACAACATGCATTGTTACTACTCAGAAACCAAAACAATAGCTATAAACAGTTAAATCGCATAAAGAGAACTAAAAAAATTGTTGAAATTTGATGGATAGTTTAAGATCTGTGGATGCATGAAATTAGCTATAATAACTACTAATACACTTTCCTAGTAATTAACCTTCCACACTTCTAACTACATACCCATTGTACTACGTTTAATTACGCCGAAGGCGTTCCTTTGTTTGAGGTGAACAACCTTCTTTTTCAAATCAACAATCTAGAATTGTTTAAAGGTACTGCAAGACGATTGGATCAATCTTCGCCATTCATTTTTTTTTCATTTTACTAATTCCCCCAAATTTTTCTCCTTGCTGGCTATATGTACATACAATTCTTGTTGGAATCAGAAAAATTATACGACCATTCAAATAAAGCACTATTTGCTATCAAATCACCAAACAAAGTCTACTTCACTACACCTGCGGTACAGTCACTTGTGGTCTTAGGTGGAGTCATCACACACTGTACAATATGCAGCTAAGGCATCACTTTTTAATCAAAGTTTTTTGAATTTGTTAAATCCAGGTAGGTTTTTCCTATGGTATCTTATATTGCAATGATGGTTAGATTATCTAATCTAATTTTTTTACTCATGTTTAATCTTAAGAGAGTCTTTTTACAATTTATGTTATTTCCTTACTGATTATAAATCTTCTCTTTAATTAAAAATAATTTTCATTAAATATTTCTATCACTCAATCTTAAAATGTCTTTAGATTTATAATTTTTTAATATTTGTTTAAATAATTTAATCTTAATCTTCATTTTATCCTAGTCTTTCTGTTGTCATATAAAAGACAAAAAAATATTTTAATACATTCTTATAGATTCTAGAAATATTATGGCTTTACTCTATTATAAGAATTATTTTTATTAATTAAATCAAATACAAGAAAAAAAATGCATCTCCCTCTCTCCCTCTCTATATGTTTATATATTTATCATCTCTATCTATTCCTCTCTCCTCTCTCTATTTTATCTCCTCCTTATCTCTCCCTTCTTTCTATCCCTATCTCTCCCCCTTTCCCCGTCTCTCATGTGGCATACATAACATGCCTTATTATTAGTGGATCTTGATTATCTTCTTCATTCATAGGGTTTCTTTTACTCATGTTTGGATCTTTGTAAGTGGATGCATATTTTATTTGAAGCTTTCAATTTTCTATTGATACCTTTATTGCAAAAAATGTCATTTGATAAATGGGCTAGGAATTGACCTCATATACCACACAAATTTATGAGAAAATTAAACCAAAATTTACCCTAATTAATATTCCATGCCTGTTTACCAAGGTGCAATTGGAAGTTATAAAGAAACAAGAGTTGTGATATTGTTGGAGTCCCTGCCTTTTGCCAAAAATAACAAATTTGTTCTATGTTGATGTGTCATATCTTTATGCAATATCTAGCATATTTGTTCTATGTTGGTGTATCATATCTGATGCAAAAAGTATGTCAAACAATTGAGTTGATTTATTGAATAGATAACATTTTTCATTGAATTTTTTTAGTAAAAATAGCTTTGGACAAAGATTTTCTTTCTCATCAATTTTGCTAGGCATATTGATAGCATACCATTGAGAGCATGCCAAATTTATCTTTTTTCTAATGGGGTAGAATATATAAGGAGTTTATTATTGGTTTTTGTTTTGGATTGATAAAAGAGATAAAATAAGTCCATCATAAATACTTAAGCAACATACAATAGCATATCAATACTCCTAATTTAAAAAAATGAAGTGGATCTAAGGTAAAATGAGTCATTTTAGTTTCCAACAACAAAAAAACCTCTATACACAAGCATTGTATTAAAGAGGGCACAGTAAGAGGACTTCTAAATTTCATAAAGAACAATTCATATACATTAATTTTTCGTTAGGATATACATATGTAATTTTTGGCACTAGATCTCTATCATTTAAAACATCTTGATATGTCCATTTGCATGTAGATTCTAAATTCAAATAACAACTATTGTTCTTTTCATTGATGTCACGTCTCTTGAGTATTTTGAGCACAATTTTCGCTTTCGTAGAGCTTATAGATGTTACATCTATCAACTAAAATAATCTTGTATTTATTCCAAGAGCATTTGTCCTGAAATATCATTGCAGATGAATTTTGTGGTAATTTTTTGCATGCCATGGAATTTAGGTCTCCGTGATAGCATGCCTCATTGATATTTAGTAACATAGGGTTTGTGATGAGCTTCAATGTTTGATCAACAATATTCTTCTAGTCCACTCCAAATTTAAGTGGAGATTTTGCATATTTGTTCTTAGTTTGATAACCTAGTCCAAGAGGGCTACAATAGTAACAATATTAACTAAAGATTAAATAGTTATCACCTCCACCTACAAAAAAAAAAAAAAGTATTACTATTAGTAATCACCACCAATAGAAGTACATATCAACATCTAGTAACCTTTCTTGCTACCATTAGCCAACAACAACTCTGCCTATATGCTCTACATCTAGATATGGTATGAAATTATTCGACATATCACATTCACATCCATGAAGTTTCCTTTGCAAATTCAGAATAAAACACACAAATAGACATGGGCTAGAAATTGATGTCTATAGAACCCAATGACTTAGGTCTTCTGATATATCACTCTACAAAACTATGAAAGGATAAATATTGTTGTTGAAGAATCAAGATATGTTTTCATTTTGATCTTTGAATTTTCAATTGTGTCATCAAATTTTGTTACTTTTGGTTTACAATTTGTAGTCAACAATGATATCAATTGAAAACATTGAATAGTGGTATGAATATGTTTTGGTTCGGTCTTCATGCCTACTTGCTCATTGATTGAACTATTATTTATTATGGATGGAAATTGGTATTATTTATTTTTTAATATTGACAAGTTTCTTTTTTTTGACAATTTTTTTTGGCAAATTTGTTTCTGTATAACATTTTATAGTTTTACACCAAATTTGAGCAGCCTTCCAGAATTCAAATTTGAGCGGGAATTCTGGATCGGCATTGGGACAGCATGCGGTAGATGATTCAGAGATTCCTATTGAAGGAGGAGGTTCAAATGGTAAGGACCCCAATGATCCCATGAATTTGGGGGACCCAGGGGGAGGACCAACACCACGTGAAGAGCAGTTAGCAATAGAGAGCGGGAAAGGGCAGGTTCAAACTTCAAAAATAGAAGACGACAACTCGAAAGGAGCCCAAGGACAGCAAACGACTTGTTTCAGAGAACATGGTGGAAGGTAAAGATCGTCCGGAAAAGGTTCTTTCATCAACGGACCCTTAAGGGGGACCCAATGGACAGACACGTAAGTGGTCCTCGTTGTTTGGGGTTAAGCCTAAAGGTAAGTCCTCATCGCCTCCTGTTAAAAACTCCTCAAATGTGTCTTAGGGCAAGTTTGCTATCGTTGTTCCTGACCAAATCATTGATCAAAACATCGCTAGAATGGAAAATACTTTGATTGATTATTTCTTTGGATCTAGACCTAACATAGAAATAGTTTGTGGATTTGTCAAAAGAAAGTGGAACCTAAAAGGTCAGGTTGATGTGGTAGCAATGAACAAAGGTTGTCTATCCTTCTCCTTTTCTTGTGATGAGGATAGAAGAAACATTCTATGTAGTGGGTCTTGGGAAATAGGCAAATACATCATGTACATCCAAAAGTGGTACCCTAATGTAGCGAAAGGAAAGAATTTTTTGGCCCAACTTCCGGTGTGGGTCAAGCTCCCCGAGCTCCCAATGGAATTCTGGGAGGAAGACATTTTTGCAGGAATTGCCAATACCTTTGGGGAGCTTATCGCTATTGATCAAATCATGACTTCTAGAAGAAGGTTGATCTATGCTAGGATCTGTGTTGGAGTTGGACCTGATACGAACATGCTAGAGGAAATAGAGATAGAATCAAAATTGGGGAAGTGGAAGCAAAATATTGTTTATGAAACAATCCCCTTCGCCTGTTTTCATTGTAAAAAAGTCGGACACTGGGCTAAAAAATGTCCATCTATAGAGGATAAACCCCATATCCAAACTAATGTTTGGAAAAAAGTGGACAAGCCACTAAAAGCTCGGGAATCCAATGATCCTAATCAGGAGAAGTAGTCTCAGATAGGACGGGTGGAGGAAGAAATCACTAGTGAAGTGGGTAATGAACTAAAGATTCAAATGTTGGAACAGGGTGTTAAGGACTCAGTACACAAAGAAAAAGACAACACTCAGCAAGAGGATCAGAAAGAGGACAAGACAGAGGTAGAAAAAGTAGATAAACAACCCACAGATAATAAAGAGGAAGGAGATAACTTCAACCTTGTTTCAAAATCTCAAGATCAAGATAAAGAAATAGACTGGTTCCAGGAGGCCCAACTTGATACCATTTTGGCCCAAGGGCTATCGGAAATCTCATTAACCACCCCAGCAAAGGGAAAGTTGGCCTATTCGAAGGAACAAGATCCAAAATGGGGAGATGAAGAGGACATAAAAAAGGCACTGGGGAAGAATGAAACAAAGCAAGAAGATGAAGAAGTAGCAGAGGATAAAAGAAGGAACAAGAAAAAAAAAAAAGAATAACAATATCCAGTAAATAGTATGCTGACTAGAAACACCAGAAGCAGGCTTGGTGATGTGGGAGCGCAACACACTTCTCCAGGAAGACACTCAAATGCCAAAAAAAGATCATTGGAAAAAAGTAGGAATTTAGCAGATGGTACCCAAAGAACCATCTTTGAGGCAGGTATTTCTAAAAATCCATGAAAATCATCTCCTGGAATATTAGGGGACTTAATAGTCCTCACAAACATAATTTAGTCAGAAACATGATTAGAGACAAAAACCCTGACATTTTTTTGATTCAAGAAACTAAGATGATTAAAGATAAAGTTGAAAGTTTGAATATTTTCAAAAATGGAGGAGTCAGTGGAGGTAGTTCAGAAGGTGCTTCGGGAAGAATTGATACATTCTGGAACAAAAACAATGTAGAAGGAGAGGTGTTAGTTCAGGACAACAATCTGGCCTGTATTAGATTTAAGCACATTAAGAATTACACTACGTGGGTCCTAACTAATGTTTATGCTCCTAACACTAAGATTGGTCAAAGCGAGATGTGGAGATATCTTACTGGGCTGAGAAGAAGGTTTGCTGAGGACAGCTAGATAATTATGGGAGATTTCAACACTCTCTTGAAGGAAAATGAGAAAAAGGGAGGGAGTCATGCTAATCTGGATAGCAGATTGGACCTAATGGACTTTATAAACAATAATGCCATTCATGATCTGGAGTTGCAAGGAGTCAAATACACTTGGACTAATAGAAGAAGTGGTGAGAATTTGATTCAGGTTAGACTTGATAGAGCTCTTCTTTATCTTCTCACATAAGGGCAGGATCAGATCATTACCCTATAACCTTCATGGCTGAAGTAAAGAATAGAAGGAGACATTTCCCTTATAGATTTGAAAAAATGTGGACTAGACACCCAGATCTGGAAAGTAAGATTAAGGACTAGTGGCAGGTCAGTATTGAAGGCAATGTCATGTATAAAGTGGTCAAAAAGTTGAAGAATGTTAAAGATAATGTTAAGAAGTGGAATAAGGATTGCTTTGGGAACATCTTTACCTCAAAAGCGACAACCCTCTTAGAACTCAAGGAAATCCAGGATGAGATACAGAACAATGGTTACACCTATATGTCTAGAAACACTAAAGATGCTATTCTTATGAGATATCATGAAATAATAGCTAAAAAGGAAACCTACTAGAAACAATGATCGAGAAATGTCTGGTTAAAGGAGGGGGATAGGAACACTAAGTACTTCCATATGTCCACCCTAAGACATAAGGCCATAAATAGAATTGTACAGATTAAAGTGAATGGCAGATGTGTTGAAGATGATGATTCCATGAGCAAGGCTGCTATGGATTTTTTCTCTAATTTACTTGCTAAGGATCAAAATTTGAATATACAGGCCCAAAGGGAACTTCTAAATAGTATACCTACCATTTTGGGGGAAGATCAGAATGATCGTTTAACTGCCATTCCTTCCCATGATGAAATTCTCACAGCTGTTAAGTCCTTTGAGGGCAACAAAGCCCTAGGTCCGGACGGCTTTCCCATGTTCTTCTTCCAAATGTACTGGATCTTTTCAGACCTATAAGCTTATGCAACTCTCTCTATAAGATTATCTCTAAGGTCCTTACCTCTAGAATTCTAAAATTGCATCCTTCCATTATTTCACCTCAGCAAAGTGGTTTTGTCCCGAGAAGGCAAATTTTGGACTCTTTCATCTCTGTTCATGAAAATATCCATTCTCTAGCCTTTTCTCAAAAAGAAGGTTTTTTTCTGAAACTTGATGTCTCTAAAGCCTATGATAGAGTGGATTGGGATTTTATGATGGATGTTCTTTCTGCTTTTGGTTTTAATCCTAGGAGTGTTGGCCTTATCAGGCAACTTGTTTCTTCAACTACTTTCTCTGTGTTAATGAATGGCTCCCCCTCTCCTTTCTTTAAAGCTTCAAGAGGTCTCAGGCAGGGGGACCCTCTATCTCCAGTGATCTTTATCATCATGGCGGAATGTTTGGGGAGATGTATTGGAAAGCTGGTTGAGAAAAGGGAGTTTTGTGGTTTGAATCCTTCTTCGACAGATCAAATATGCTCTCATCAGCAGTTTGTTGATGACTCTATAATAATGGGAAAAGCCACTGTGAAGGACGCTAGAAGACTAAAAAAGGCTTTGGATAACTATGGAGAGGCTACTGGTCAACTTATAAACTGATCTAAAAGATTTGTTTATTTTATCAATACCCTGGAGAGAAGGAGGATTAAAATTAGTAACATTTTGGGTGGCCAAATTGGTAGCTTGCTTGCCTCCTATTTGGGGCTCCCCTTAGGTCAAGATCCTCCGGATACCTTTTGGGGAGCCTTGGTGGATAAATTCCATAAAAAGTTGTCTAGATGGAAGGGAGCTCTACTTAGTCAAGAAGGTAAGGTTCAATTGCTAAAAACCACTCTTCAAAGTATCCCTCTCTATGCCATCAGTCTGTTTATGATTCCTACTAAGTATGCTAAGGCCATTGAAAAAATTCAGAGATCCTTTTTATGGATAGGGGTTGAGGAGAAGAAGATAATGAACTTAATTGCTTGGGAGAAGGTCTGTAAGCCTATGAATAAATGCGGTCTGGGCCTTAGAAGAATAAGAGACATAAATGAATACCTTATGGCCAAGCAGATTTGGAGAGGATATAGAAATCAAGGAGAGTGGAAAAAAAATATGGGACAACAAATATAAAAGCCAATGCTCGAATCTTCAAAGTTTCCTCAAAGTGGAGATTATCCCAATTGGATCCAATATTTGGAAAAATGTCTCTAGGACTAGAAACTTAATTATCAAAGGCACAAAATGGAAGTTGGGGAAAGGGAATCTTATTCAGTTCTGGGAGGACCCTTGGCTTTTGGAGCTCCCTTTAAATGAAAACCTTGAGTGGAACAGATATCAGAACCAATGCAAGGAAAGATTTGGAACCAAGGTGGAGGATTATTGGAAAGATGGACAGTGGAAATACTTATCTCAAGTGGATCAGTCTTTGGGTAGTTTGAACAAAGTCATGAACTCAATGGTGAGGATTGAAGAAGAAGACCAGTTAATTTGGAAACTCATAACTAGTGGTACTTTTAATGTGGCATCTCTTTATCATCAACAGTACAAAAACATGGAAAGTTCTTGCTGGGCTAAAGCATGGGTGAAAGGTCTTACCCCCAAGATCAACATTTTCTTTTGGATAGCCCTTCGAGACAAAATTATAACTACAAAGAATATCAAAAAAAGAGGTACCAGCATGCCAAGTTTCTGTACTCTTTGTAATCAGAATGAGGAGACAATAAATCATATGCTCTTTCATTGCCCCTTCTCAGCTGATGTTTGGGGAAGTTGTCTGGATCAATTCAATATCAGTTGGAGCTTCCCCAACTCGATTCAAGAGATTTTCTAGTCATGGCATCATCCTTCAAAAAATAGAACCACTACCTTACTATGGAGAATTTATTTACCTCACATGTGCTGGGATATATGGAAAGAGAGAAATGATAGAATTTTCAGAGAAAAGAATACTAAGGCTAACATTGCGTTTGAAAAAATAAGAAGAAGTATAGTGGAAAATATGAATATTATAGGTGGTATTGATAATCCTGACACTAAGGAGAATCAATTTGTCTATAAAAAATGGAGATTAAAAGCTCAAGAGAGCATCCAAAGTAATCCTAGAGAGGGAGTGATATGGACTAGCCACCTAGGGGATGGATGAAAATCAATTTTGATGGGACCTCTAAGGGAAACCCAGGGGTTGCAGGATGAGTGGTCCTAAGGGATGAATGGGGAATATGTAAAATCATAAAATGTATTCCTATAGGAAATCAGACCAACCATGTTGTCGAAGCCATGGCGGCTTATCATGGGATTATCCTTGCCAAAGATGCCAATTGCACTAAAGTTTGGCGTGAAGGAGACTCCTTAAACATTATCAATTGTTTAAATATGAAATTCCTGCTGTCATGGTCGATTAGTAATGCTATTAAAGCTACTAGGAAAATCAGCGAAGAGTTTGAAATGTGTGTTTTTACACATGTTTACAGGGAGGCCAACTCTTGCGTTGATTGGGCAGCCAACCTGGCTTGCCAATCGGGAGACATCATTACTAGTTATGGTGAAATAGAGATTGCAAGTGAAATGAAATCCTTGCTCAATCAGGACCGAAGCTATACAAGGCAACGTGGTACTTTTAATCATTATTTCTAATGACCTTTCCGCCTTTTTCAATGCAGGGCTTGCTTGAAGATAATGAGCTATTAAATAGGTGTCATATCATTATTATTTGGCACAGATTATGGGTGTTCTTATAGAATAACCACAGAAACCAGAGGAAAAGTTATCAAAACGAGAGAAGACATTGCAAGGAAGGTGCTGGAAAAATGGGAGGTAACAAGAAGAGATTTGAACATGCTTCCTGCTCTAAATGGAGAAAGAACAAAGAAGTCTGGGGTATCCTTCAGCAAGGGGGTCTCAATGTTTTCATGGAATGACTAAATGGGAAGGACCCCACAATCACCAGCTATTTCATCAAGAACTGGAAAAATGGAAAAATTCTGATTTGATCACATATGATGAATGTAGACGAAGAGGTTATCGCTGAGGCCATGGGGATGACTACCGAGGGTATGAAATTTTATAGGGACAGAGGGATATCAGATAAAGCAGCAAACAAGTTTCCTATTACAAATGGTGAGAGAAGAAAGATGATCAAAATCGACAACTCCTACCACTCCCCAAAGAGAATTTGCAGGCCATGGAGGTTTGTCTTATTTGCTTCTATTGAATATATTACCTTAGATGGTAGGTTTACCAGGGCATATGGGCATCACTTCGTCCTTCTCAACCATTTCCGTCATGGAGAAAGGGTTAGCCTTCCCTATTACCTTGCCTATTCGATGAATCATACTATAAAGGAGATCCAGAAGGACCCTAAAGGTGATCATGCCCTCCACCAGGGGCTTATGGTCCTGGTTTATAAAATACTAAAGGGGAAGTGCATTGAAAATCCTATTAAAGGCAAAAATGCCAGAGATGAGACTACGGAAAGTAAGGAAAGTGGTTTCAACTTTGATTTAGAGACTGAGGGAGAGTTGGAAGAAACTAGCAAAAAAGGGAGGATTAGGGCCAAGAAGAGGAGGATTATTGTGGAATCTGAAATGTTGGATTCTGAAACTGAATCCCTTGAGGAAAAACCTGTTAAAAAGAGGAAAGGGAAAGCCTCTGGAAAGAAGGCTCAGAAAAAGAACACTAAAAAGGGTAGCAATTCTGATTTCAATTATGTTCTGGTTGAATCTAAGGAGGAGGATGATGAAAATAAGAGGATCGATAGTTAGGACAAAGAAGGGGAGGGTAACCCGGTTAAGGATAATTTGGAGACCGTGAGTACCACTAGTCTGCATAACGAGGAAAAAGGGGGTCAAAGTGATAGTGGTGACAAAGATACTATTAAGGCTTTCTGTGAGACCATTGCTACTCTGGTGAAGGATATTAATAGTTTGAAAACTGATACACAGGCCATGGCAAGAATTATAGTTGGTGACAAGCCCCTGGCAGAGCATGTTAAAGAGTTAGTGGTCATTCTACATAATGTGCAAGCTATTGAATGTATGGTTGGGAAAATCTTAGCAATGGAAAAAAAGGTCAATGAGATGGGAGATAGAAAGGAAATGGAAAACAAACTAAAAGATTCTGGCAGCAGAATTGACATGTTGGAGCACAATGTCAAGCAACTTGCTAATCAAAATTTCCAAATCCTCAAATCTTCGGTGGACAACATGAACATCTTTATCAATAGGTTCAAGAATAATGCAGAGAAGGATGGTGATAAAGAGAAGGTGAACAAGAAGGGTCATGAAAGGAGGACCAGAGCCAACACAAAGAATAAGGTCGACATCAATGGTCGTGAGTTGGAGGATATGAAGACCTTAGCGAACAACATGAAACAAATGGTTGTTCACGTTGAGGAGATTCTGAATAGTATTTAGTTCCAGTTGTTGTCCTTGGTTCTGTCTCTTTGCTATCTTTTGCTTTCCTTTTGTTGTCTGTTCCGAGTTTTTATTGTAATGATGTATTAAGTTGTGCCCTTCTGGTGGGTTCATTTTGTCTTTTTGAAGTGATCAGGCACTTTTTTTAGCATTTATGTTTTCCTGGCTTGTAAAAGGTTCGTGTACCTTTCAAATACCTGCTTTTACTTAATCAAAACATTTTATAGTTTTACTTCTTTATTTTTCATTATGGAATAGATAGTTGCAATGGCTAGTGATAAACAAAGGAAAAAATATTTGATTTCCCAAGCACATGAAATTATTAATTTTTAATATAATATATAATTTATTTATTTTAAGATACATATTATAAATTAATTATATATTATCCAAGCTCAAGAGACAGTGTAATCGTATTTCCTGTATTAATGACTCTAATGGAAACAATTTGGTGGATGAGGAAGATATTGCTTCTGAAGTGGTAAGGTTATTTAAGTCACTTCTTACAGATGAGCCAGTTGCATTAGATAATGAGATTGTGCAATCGATCCCCTCTTTAGTTTCTCAAGAAGATAATAAGAAGCTTATGGCTCCCTTTACTCTAGCTGAACTGAAAGAAATAGTCTTCTCCATGCATCCAGAGAAAGCTTTGGGTCCGGATGGGTTTACAACATTATTCTTCCAAAAGTGATGGGAGTTTATAGGGAATGACGTACTGCTAGCCTTGGAGGAATCTAGAAGAAATAGGTCTATTCTTAGAGAGCTTAATACTACTCTTATTGCTATCATTCCGAAGGTGGCTAATCCTTCTTCGTTCTTGAATTTTCATCTGATTGCTTTGTGTACTAATTTATATAAAATCTTTACTAAGGCAATTTCGGTTAGGCTCTCTAAGCTCTTCCCTCAGATTGTCTCCCTTGAACAAGGAGGATTTGTACCTGGGTGGGAAACATCTGAAGGTGGGAGTGTAGCTCATGAAGTTATGCACTCCATATCCCAACAAAAGGTTTCGGCTATGATACTTAAGCTAGACATGCTGATGGCTTATGATCAGGTTGATTGGCAGACTCTTAGGGTTGTTTTGTATCATCTGGGTTTTTCGCGCTGTTGGGTTAAGTGGGTGTTTTCTTGTATATCTTCTACTCACTTTTCAGTTTTGGTCAATGGTTCCCCGTCAGGGTTTTTTGCTTCCTCTCAGGGACTTAGGCAAGGGGATCCTTTGTCTCCTTTTCTATTTATTCTTTTGGCAAAAACATTAAGTAGGGCCATATCTAATGCAACATCATCTGGTTTATGGTTAGGTATTAGAATAGATGGCCTTTTGTCTCTGCAATCCCATTGCTTGTTTGCAGACGATACGCTTATGTTTGGGGCAGCCTCTCTAAGAGAGGCTCGTGTTATTAAGAAAATTATTTATGAGTATGCAGCTTTTTCTGGACAAAGTGTTAATAATCATAAATCCAAAGTCTTTTTTGTGAATGTCTCCCCTCTAGTTAAAGATAGACTAATCCGCTTTTGGAATTATCAAGAAGGGACCCTCCCATGTGTATACCTAGGTATTCCTTTTTTTCTAGGGTCGGATAAGGCTTCCTTTTGGAATAAAATTGTTCATACAATATCCTCCCATATCTCTTCCTAGAATCATTAGTGGCTGACGATGGCTGGTAAAATTCTTTTAATTAAGTCAGTTTTGAATGCAATCCCCACATATTTGGTGTCGGTCTTGTAGGCTCCCCCCCAAGTTATTAAGAACATTAAGGTCTCCCTTAGGACCTTTCTTTGGAATGATAACTTGGGTGATAGGTCGAGGTTCCCTCTCTTGGCTTGGGACAAAATTTGTCGTCCCAAAGAGCTAGGGGGTGCGGGCATTCATAATTTAGCAGCTCAGAATAAGGCTTTGGGGGCAAAATTGGTTTGGAAGTTATATGCTGACCCTCATAGAAAATGGGTTGCCATCATGTTTGCTAACTATTTAAGGGGTGCTTCCAGAGAAAGGATTTTTACTGCTTCATCTCTTCCAAAAGGTTCGGCTTTTTGGAATTTTTTGGTTTCATGTAGGATGGCTATTTTACCACATCTATCTTGGGTTGTCAATAATGGGAAGAAAGTCTGGTTTTGGGATGAAGTCTGGAATGGGCACTCTACCCTTTCAGCTATCCGAGACTGGTCCCCTTTGTCTAGTATTCTATCAAAGTTTTGGGGGCCTTTTATTGCTAATTATTTCGACATTATCTCAACGGGTCCTTGTGTGATTGCGAAATGGAAGATTATCCCTCCCTTGTTGGTTGATAATAATCTTATTCTAGCTTTTGTGGAAGAACTTCACAAAAGACCCCTTGTTTTCCAAAATAAAGAGGACTCCTTGATTTGGCTTAAGAGTGTTGTTGGTTCTTATTTAGTTAAAGATGGTTATAATTCCTTAGTTCAGACTTCATCATCCCCTTGCTGGCCTACTAATGTATTTTGGCATCCAGCTTATCTTCCTAAAGTAGGGTCATTTGCTTGGTTGGCAGTCCAAGATAAGGTTCTAACTGGGATGCATTTGGACAGACTTGGGATTACAGTTGTATTTCCTAGTGTTTTTTGTGGTCATTGTATGGAATCCATGGATCATCTTTTTTTGTTTTGCCCATTTGCTTCTGAGTGTTGGTATTGGTTGTTTGGCATGCTTGGCTAGTCTTCTGCGATAGGTCCCAATCTACTTTCGCATTTCATGGCCTGGCCCTTGTTGTTTTCCTCATCATTTTATTCATCCCTTTGGGTTGTGGCCCCATCATTGGTGATCTGGAATCTTTGGCTTGAAAGAAATTCTAGAATTTTTAATCATAAAAATGCCTCTTTGTTTGAAGTAATTGGTAAAATTCAAACCTCCATTAGTGAGGTGGTACTTTCTATCATTCATAAAAACTTAGACCATCTCAGTTATTTCTCTCATTGGGATAATCAGGTTACCTAGAAATGGTCTGCACTTCATCTGATGCCTTCCCATGGGGTTGTATCAGGAGGTCTATCTTCTTTGATTAAACGAAAAAATGGCCAGATGGACTTCCCCTTCGTTCCCTTCATTCAAACTTCAGTTTGATGGGGCCTCCAAGGGGAATCCGGGAAAGTCTGGTATTAGAGTAGTTATTTTTTATCATTCTTCAAAAGTCATCAAAGCTGTGGGTAAACAAATTGGACATGGTTCTAATAATATGGCTAAGTTTTAGGCTTTATCCTTTGGGCTTGATCTCGCTCTTTCATTAAATATTAAAGACATTATTATTGAAGGTGATTCCGTGGTGGTGTTTCAAGCGATTGTTGCTAAGAAATGTCTAGCTTGGCATCTTCAATATTTCTTAGATCACATTCTTTAGCAGTTAAAATGCTTTAACACTTTTTCTATTTCACATTGTTTTAGGGAAATCAATGTCATTACGGATTTTTTAGCTAATAAGGCTATTGTTGAGGGCATTGATTTCCTGGAGGTCTCTCCCTCGGACATTCCTGCATCTTGCATGAAGATGTTTTTTTAATAGGTGGTCCTCCTTCTTGAAAACCTACTTCACTATTTATGCTTCATTAGTATGTGCAGTAGAGGTGTTGGTCTTCCTTACAAGCATGTGCTTTTGATATTTTATTCATGAAGTAGGAAATTGGTTGGTTTTTTTTACTGGTCTAAGATGCCCACTGTATTTGTACCTTCTCATGCTAATGTGCTTTATGTGTTGGTTACTTCCCTATATGGCTATAGGGGGGATGTTGTCCTGCCTTATGGCAGCATTCCTGTTGTAGTCATATTTGGTAGTTTCTTCGCACAAAGTCTGGGGGCAAGAGAGGTCTCTTTGGTTTGTATGGTGGCATTTTTCTTTCTCAACTGAGTGGTCGGCTTTGGTTATCTTGGTTGGCGGGCTTTTTTGAACTTCTTTTGTAAGTTTGGGATCTCTTTGGCTTATGGCAATCATTACATATTAATCAGTATTTGTGCGGCAGCAGCGGTACTTGTATAATATCTGTTTGATCCTCTGCTTTTGGTAATCATTTTTTGTTGCCACTCGCTGGTTGATGCCTTTCCATCAGGCTATCGTACCTTATGCACTGGTTTCTCTTTTCGCTTCATTTGGCATCATGATCTATCGATGATTCAGGTTGTTGTTCTAATGATTGGGGATATTATGGTATCCGTTGGCTTTATCATTGTGTGATCATCTCCATTTTAGCAGGTTTCTTTCACGATGGGATAATTATGACATGGTGATCCCATTCTCAGTTATATTATTTGTTGATGGGCATGGCTTTCATTCGATCTTTGTCTTGCTTTTCACTCTAACATCATGTTTTTATTTCTTTGGAGAATTCTTGCCAAATTCGGTGGATGATGGCTTTTTCTAAGGAATTGGAAAGAGCAGTTAATGTGGTTTTGTAGAGGGTTTCTTATTTTGATATTGCTCCTTTGGTTACTACTCTGGATTATCCTTTGGTTCGGTCTCATCCTTCTTCCTGAGGGTCTTCAATATCCTTCCTTGCTTCTTATTTGGATCTGTCTATATTTGCTCACCATATTTGTGATGGCAAGATCTCTTATTCTTGGTTCTCTCATGGCTCTGAGTTTTGCTTTCTTCAGAGCTTTGGATTCTTGTGGTATTTAGACAGGCTAGATTTTGGGGTGATGGCACTAATTTTTGGTGTACAATCTTGACTCCATCTTCAGATGCTCTTTGATAGACTGATTCTTACAACTTCCTTTATATCTAATGCGGATGGAAATGTATTGCAATGTATCTGGGGGGTTTGGTATGCCTATGGGCTTTTTGTAATGGGTAGATAGGCTTATGTTTTCTTGAGCAATACTAAAGGGTTTTCTTACTAGTTATTTCCCTTCAGTGCTCTTTGAACCAGACACGTAAAAAATATATATAATTAATATAATTTTAGTGGTCTCATCCACTTTTATCAATTTTTTTTATTATTATTAAAATAACTAATTAAATTAAAATTTCAAAAAATTTAAATATATAATTACTATTGAAATTTCTTAAAAACATAGTATTATATATATTTAAATGTTAATTCATAATATTACTAAAATTTTCACATTATACGTATCTTAAAATCTCTTAATTATATATTATATTGTATAATATAATAATTATTAAAATAAATATAATTAAAAATTAAAAAAACTAAACATATGTTATTTTTAAAATTAAAAGTTAAATAATTCACATTACTAAAATTTTGTGAGTGTATAAAAATTATTTTTTAAAAAAAAATGTTTTTTTAATAAAACTTGAATAAATAATTTATCATTAAAAAATTTAAATATATAATTTTGAAAAATATTTAGAAAAATTAATATATATGTATTTTTAAAATTAAATATTAATATTATTGCAATAAATAAAATTAAAAAATTAAAACATATAATTTATTACTAAAAAATTTAAATATAGAATTTTTAAAATAATTATATTTATTAAAAAATACTATTATATATCTATAATATATGTATTTATCAAATTTAAAATATTTAATTATTAAATTTTTTATATAATATATATCTTAAAATCACTTAATTATATATTATATATATGCTATAATAATATTATTATTAAAATTATGTGAACTAAGATATTAGATAATCTTTGCGAAATGGCTCTGCAAGCGTACAAATATGCGGACATCAAAGCAGTCGAAGAGAGGAGAGTAGCTTACAGAATTGCCACAACATCTGGCAGAGCTCCCTTATGGCAAGAACACAACTGGGAATTGGTGAAAAGTAAGAAAACCATTAGGGCAGAAAGGAGATGGGCTGCGAGGGCAAATGAAATCCATTCAGTCCAATATCATGGCGAAAAACATCTAAACCAGGGTAGGGTCCGGGAGATGGCAGAGAAGAAAACATATGCGAGGAATGCTTTGACACATACCCTCTCAAACATTATGGATATGAGAAGGCAAGCAGCTAGGACATAAATGAAGAAACAAAGGGCATTGGATCAATCACAAATGTGGGTGATTCCAATCACATCACAAATCCCTAACTACACAACCAGGGCAAACAAGATTCCTCTGGGCGCTCGAACAAACTCTGACTCCGAAGATTCCAGCCGTAGACCGCAACAGATAAGGTTCCCTTGGACCAACAGAGGGAAGAGTTTTGGTAGACTCGTGGAAAATGAAGGAAGGGCAACAAATGTCCCTAAATTGGTCAATACGGCCCTGGACACGAAGCAGGACAAAGTGCCCCACAAAGATCCAAGAAAAGTAGATGCCCTAGCGACATTAAATCTTGCTTCAGATCCCATCAAAATCAAATTGCCCACAGAAGTAGAGGCCCTAGGCGAGTATTGCAGAGGGCATGACCTCTTTGCAAAATGGGGAGGAAACAACCTACCAATAGAAAAAATTGTGGAATGGTGGAAATCAAAATTCCACGGCCAAGTAAGTATAATAGCCCTAGCCAACAATTTCATATATATAGAATGCAATGATAAAAATATGAAGGCTAAACTGCTACATGAAGATTATGTTTTTTATAAGAGAGTAAACTTTAAATTTATAGATTTGCAACCATATTTTGATGCCAAAAGCTTTGAATTTGAAACGGAATCAAAATGGATAAAAATCCACAATGTTCTGGTAGAACTAATGCATGCCAAAATCCTTATAGAGATAGGGGAAAACTTGGGCAAATTCATAGCGGTTGAGAAAAATTGGACGGAGAACTCAGACATAAAAATCTTGATAGAATTCAGCAAAGCTAAAGGTAATCTAAAAAATATAGCTATAGAAACTACTGACGACACATATACTCTAAAGTCGGTCTGGTTCAATGGGCAGGTGACAGAAGATCTAGCCTTTTGCAAGAAGTTAAAACCTAATCAAGCTTCAGGTGTGGACAAAAATGTAACACCAAATGGGAAAATAGACATACAATTTAATATGAATAAAGGTGGCTTTATTATAAACACTGGACAACAAAGGATTGACAATACCCCAACAACTCCTCCCCCCCAGTCTTGGGAATCATTAGTAACAGAACCCTGGAAATTCAAATCCTTAACAAAGAAGAAGAAATTCAAAATGAATTGAACAAGATTATAGATAACGTAATGGGGAAATTAGCTGAGGAATATGTAGATGAGATACTCATTGATACCCCCAACCAAATTGATAGAGATTGATAATATCCCCAATATAGAACAAGTTCAACCCATCCACAGAATACCCTCTCTAGCTAGTAACTCTAATAAAGAGGATCAAGAAGACATAACTGCAACCTTTACCAACCTAAAGGACTCCCCTGTGGTGGAAGGGTTGAATGCAAATGAGGAAAGAGATTTCATTATCAAGGAATTAATCAACATGCAGGTAGAAGATAATAACACAATAGTAGATAATAATATGATTATTCCATCAATCAGAGGTATAATCCAGACAGGAAGTGAAAGAACAACTCCTGATTGTGGAAAATCCATGAGAAACAAAAGAGGTAGGAAGTATTTTTTAGACAAAAGAAAGATGGATGGGGATGCAGAGGGGTAGGCCAAAATAACAACATTTCTGGGGCTAGGAAAATCTCCCCCTCCCTTGGCAGAGGTATAAACATACTTACCTGGAATGTCAGGGGCTTGGGAGCCCCCAACAAACAAAGACTAGTTAAGAGAAGTATACTGAAATCTACCATGGATCTAGTTCTAATATAAGAAAAAAAACTAAGTAAGAATGAAATAAATAATTTCAGTAGGAAATTTAATCAATGGCAAATGGAAGCAGTAGAATCTACAGGGGCATCAAGAGGACTAAGTATAATGTGGAGAAATAGTATGGTTGCATTCACATGCCAATCCAAAATGCAAAATTGGATGGCTAGCAGGGTCAAAACACTTAGGTTTAACCTTGAGTTTATAATCATTAATGTATATGGCCCAATCCCAACAAAAAAGAAGAAATCAGTGTGGCAGGAAATTGAACAATTCTTAAGGATGCAAGAGGAATCACACATCATCATAGGTGGTGATTTCAATACAATATTATATGCATCAGATAAAAGCGGTGGTAATACAAACATGAAACAATCACAAAGAGACTTTGTTAATTGGATAAATAACAATAACTTATTCGAAATTGCAACAGAAACTGGCTTCCACACATGGAATAATAGGAGAAAAGACTTCACTAACATCGCAGAAACATTAGATAGATTCTTCTTTAAGGGAGACCTAATTGAGTTCCACATAGAACTAAAAACCATGGTGCTACCCTGGTCAGGATCTAATCACTTCTCGGTTCTCTTCGAACTTATGGGGGAAACAGAGCAGACGAGATATCCCTTTAAGTTCGAGATAATGTGGTTTACACACGAATACTTCCTCCCCAATATACAAAAATGGTGGAAGGAGAGTAATATTGTAGGATCAAAATTAATTTGTTTAGTATCTAAGATGAAAGAAATTAAGCACAAGTTACTAGATTGGAACAAAGAGCAATTTAAAAACATTTTTGAAGAAAAGGCGAGACTTGAGAAAGAATTAGAGACGATAAATTATGATGTGATGCAAAATGGGGTGACTTCTAAGACATGTGAAATTGAGAAGAGGCTCCTAAGTGAATATGAAAGCATCTTAGCAAGAGAAGAGATATATTGGAAGCAAAAATCACGAGAATCATGGTTAGAAGATGGGGATCGGAATACCAAATTCTTTCACAACAATGTTAAAATTAAAAGAGTAGCAAATAGAATAACCCAAATCATCAATAACATCGATCAAATCATAATGGATCAAGACCAGATTGCAAATGACGCAATCATGTATTTTGAAAACATTCTTAACAATTGGGAACATTCAGAACTCACCAACAAAATAATCTTAACAAACAATATACCCAACCTAATAACTAAAGATGATAACAAAATGTTAAACTCCAAAATCACACACGAAGAAGTTAAAACAACTCTAGATCAATTCCATGGAGATAAAGCCCCTAGCCCGGATGGCTTTCCTACTTGCTTCTTCCAAAAATGCTGGCACATCTTAGGGGACGAGGTAACGAATGCATTGGGCTCTACGCCCGCAATGCCGGAAGATTCTTAAAATAAATTAACAACACTTTTTTGGCCTTAATCCCAAAGGATAATCCCTTAACATGGGATGAGTTCAGACCCATATCGCTATGCAACATGATCTACAAGCTACTAGCTAAAGTCATGGCTAATAGATTAAAAATATTAATGCCTATCATAATATCAGAAGAGTAGAAAGGATTTGTACCCAATAGATCTATCTTAGATGGGATCAATATTGTGTAGGAAGCCATTCACTCCTACCAAATCCAGGGGCAGTCCGATATGCTACTAAAACTAGACATCAAAAAGGATTATGAAAAAGTGGATTGGTACTTCCTTGCAGTTGCATGAAGGCCTTTGGATTCAATAAACAATGGATAAATTAGATCTACTTCTGCATATCAAACCCTAGGTTCTCTATCTTACTAAATGGGAAACCGAAAGGCTTTTTTGAAACCTCTAGAGGACTCAGATAAGGGGACACGTTATCCCCATTCCTATTCATAATAATGTTTGAAGCCCTGGGAAGGGGTTTGGAGGTAGCACGAAGGTCCAACAAACTATATGAAATACTGATCATGAGTGGAGTAGACCCATGTACCCATCAATGGTTTGTAGATGACACAATTATATTGGGAAAATGACAGCTAAAGGAAGCTAAGGAAATTAAAAAAATATTACAGTCCTATGGAATGGCCTCAAGAGAAATGGTAAACAAAGAAAAGTCAGAAATATTCTTCTTCAATATAGGTCCACAGGAAGAACATAGGATAGCTTCATATATAGGATACAAAAAAGGACATCTACCATTAACATATTTAGGGATGCCCCTAGACAAAGGCAACAAAATAAACAAACTTTGGGATCCATTGATTGAAAAAGTAAGGAAGAAGTTGGCATCATGTAAAGCCCTATGGCTAACAGGGGCAGGTAGATTAACTCTCATAAAAACAGTATTATCAGCAATGCCTACATACCTTCTATCTTGTATACCTCTTCCATCAGGAACACATAAAAAACTTACTCAAATTATGCGAGATTTCTACTAGAATGGTGCAGAAGATAAAAATAAAATGAAACTAATTTCATGGGAAAAGATATGTCGGGAAAAGAGTGATGGAGGAATGGGAATAAGGAAAATATTATGGCAAAATAGGGCCTTAGGGGCAAAATTGGCATTGAGATTATATGCATCCTCAGAAGCGAAATGGGCTAGAATCCTAAGGAGCAAATATATGTCACAAAAGCAAAGAGAGGCTATCTTTAGGAAAGCACATCCCCCCAAGGGATCTAGAATCTGGAACTTTATAAGAGAAAGCCGAACACTCATTATGAAGTACCTATCCTGGGATATCCATGATGGCAGAACAACTTTGTTCTGGGAGGATTCCTAGGGTGGTCACCCCTCAATTGACAGCCTAATGGATACAAACAACATTAAAGATCAAATGAAATCCCTATGGGGAAACCATGTAAGGGATTACATGGTGCTGGCACTTGAATCAATAACGGGATGGACATGGAAAGAGATGTCTCGTCTATTATTGGATAGTAAAGATCAAGTATTGCTACAAATACTAGAAGGTAGGACATTAATTCTTAGACCTGGGTCAAATGAGCTTATATGGTTAAAATCAAAGAATGGACAATATAACTGCAAAGAGGGTTTTAGAACCATCTATGAGGAGGCAAACTTAACCAAAGACTACTCCCCGAACACAATATGTTGGGATAAATTTGTACTACCAAAAGCTGTCTTTTTGCCTGGGCAGCATTCCAAGGGAAAGTTCTCACAGCGGAGCAATTTAAACTCAGAGGGTATGAAGGGTCGTCAATGTGTGTCTTATGCAAGAAAGATGAGTAAAAAAATGATCACTTATTCACAACCTGTAATTACACACAAGTATGTTGGTATTGGTTGATGGCACAATTAGGTTGGTCAGGAGCCATCGTCCCTAACCTAAAGGACTGGCTTAGAAATTGGCCATTAATAAAAAAGAATAACATCTTCCATAACCTATGGATTTGTAGCCCAACAATAGTAATATGGGAGGTTTGGAAGGAGAGAAACAGGAGAATATTTTAAGATACTGAAATGAAGACAAAAATACTGATAGCAAAAATAGAGGCCTCCATCACAGAAACCTCCAACAATAGGAATATGAACATACCACAATATGACAAGACATTCACAGAATGGGATAACTACATTAGGAAGAAGTGGAAAGGGATTAAGATTCCCCATTCATTGGGAAAGGGAACAGAGATAAAATCGAGGATAGGAAAGCATGCAAATGGGTACCCCCAAAAATGGAATGCTGCAAACTCAATTTTGATGGAGCATCTAGAGGCAACCCAAGGGAGGTAGGGGCGGGGTGCATAATTCACTCACATGAGGGGATATGTATTGGATCAAGCTCCCGATATTTAGGACATGCCACAAACAATAAGGCAGAAATATGGAGCCTAATAGAAGGTTTACATCTATACAAAGAATTAAAGATAAACAAAATAGGAATAGAAGGAGATTCTGCTATTAATGTTAATGCAATAAGGACCAGGACAATGATAAATTGGGAGCTCGGAAGCTTATTGGATAGATCCCTAGAGTTTTTAGGAAGCTTCACAGATTACACAATCAATCACATATACAAGGAAGCAAACACATTGGCAGATAACTTAGCCAATATAAGGGTAGATGGAATCAACAAAATCACATAAAGACAGCTAGAGCTTGTAACCCACAATTAAAATAGAAATTGAGACAGGACCACAGACACATACACAACATTCAGGCAGAACGGAAGGTACACTTGTACTCATGCGCAAATAAATAAATATATATATATATATATATATATATATATATATATATATATATATATATATATGCACGTATACAGGTGTATTTATGCAACTATATATGTACATGTGCATACATATGAACAAAGACATATATGGATGCATAGATGCACATATAGACATCTATACAGTTATATACAGACATAGGTATAGTTATAAGCGCATGCAAGCACATATATACTTAACAAGGCTGCCTAAAATCAGAGAACATTTCCCACTATAGGCACAAACATAAGCTAGGAATGGTGTCAAACAGAAAGAGGCTAAGACAACATACTTAGAACAAATAAGCATTATACAACCTGAATCCTTAGCAAATGATACCACTAAGACATAACACCATGATCCACTAACATGATGACATAACTGGACAGAGCCCTGAACACATACAGTATGGAAATTACATACATACGCACAAATAAACCGGTATATATATACACACACCTACATTATTGCATGACAATACTGTCTAGTGTTTTCTTTCTGATAAATATTGTAGACTGGATAATCTTTCAAAGTAGGAACAACAAGCTCTGATGTTGACCTAGTTCGAAAGATACCTAGTCTAGAATATTAGCAGGGAAGAGGATACTGAAATAATATTGCATGCATTCATCATTTGAATCTAACAGTATATTGGTATGCATATAGGGTTATATACATACAAATATATGCATGTATACAAAACAATATCCAAGTATATATGTATATGCACACATAGACACAGACACATACACATCCTAAAATTACCTAGAGATATACATAAATATCTGTATATATAGACATCTATATATACATAGGCTAAACTATGTAAACTCTCTATGTAGATTGTTGGGTTTCGACATAGCCCCAGATATGTTTCTCTGATGGTTAAAAGTTACTCCGATGAGCCCTCCTTTGTAGTCTGCATCTCGTTGGACACATCGGGTCACTTTATCAGGTATCAGATCAACTCATTTTATGTTTCTCTGATGACCCGGTGACATCAACCTCATACTTGTGTATCCTTTTACCTCTCCGGTCTATCGGCATATGCTTCCTCGATAAAACCTCCTTGTTGTTCATCATGTTTCAAAGCTTATCGGTTGTCAAGACAACCTTTCCTATGTCTCTCCGATGACCTGATTAGATCGGGCTCCAGCTTGTCTGTCTTTATGTTATTCTGGTCCATTGACCTATGTTCCCTTGATGAGGACTCCTTCCTAGCAACTACCTCATCTTCCTCATCGGGTATCGACGTAGCGAAAAATGTCTTCTGCTGAATAGCCGATGTTATCCTGATGACTTCACCTCGTTGCTTATCTAGCCACTTCTTTCGGTATAGGTTATCCCAATGAAACCTCATTTCCATCCGCCATGATATTTATCCTGTCGGGTGTCAGGGTAGCTATTTCTTACACAATCCGATACCCTAATGACTTGTGCTCGACTTGTCATCCTCATCGGGTATCGACATAACCTGAATCACCTTTACCCGATGGCTTAAGTTACCTCGATGACTCACCTGCCTTTGTCACCTAGTCCATCAGGTATCAGGGTAATATGATTTCAGATGACCCGATGACACTGCCAACAAGTACCCACTCCATCCGACATCGACATAGGCTATGCCGATAACCCCATCGGGTATCAGGGTAACTTTTTCTCTGTTCTCCCTCATCGGGTTTCGGGGTAACTCTTAACCTAAAATAGCTCTCCCCGATGGCCAAAGTTACCCCAATGACTCACCTGCCTTTGTCACCTAGTCCATCGGGTATCGGGGTAATGCTTTCCGATAACCCGATGACATCGCCAACAAGTGCTCTGATATCGGCATAGGGTCTGCCGACAACCTCATCGAGTATCGGGGCAACCTTTTTTTTTCATGTTTCCGATAGTGAATGCTATGTCGATCTCTGTGCTCAGCTTGTCTTCCTCATTGGGTAACAAAATAATGGCTTAAGTTACCCCAATGACTCATTTGCCTTTGTCACCTAGTCCATCGGGTATCGGAGTAATATGCTTTCCGATGACCCAATGCCTCCGCCAACAAGTGTCTGCTCCATCTAATATCGTCATAGGGCCTGCCGATAATCTCATCGAGTATCAGGGTAACTTTTTCTTTGTGTTTCTGATAGTGAACACTATGCCGATATCTGTGCTCGGCTTGTCTTCCTTATCGGGTACTGGCATAACATGCAACACCTCTCCTCGATGGCTTAAGTTACCCCGACGACTCACCTGCCTTTGTCACCCAGTCCATCGGGTACCGGGGACCCTCCGAATAGTCGATGTCACCTCGATGACTGTACCTTGGTGTTCTTTTAGTCACCTCTTTCGGTGTAGGCTATCCTGATGAAACCACATTCCCATCCACCATGATATTCACTCTATTGGGTATCAAGGTAGCCATTCCCTACGCTGATCGATATCCTGATGACTCCGCCCTACAATTCCCTTCATCGGTGTAAAGCACTCTGATAGCCTCCTTCTCTGTGCCAGGCTTGTCTTCCTCATCGGGTATCGACATAACCTGAAACATCTCTCCTCAATGGCTTAAGTTGCCTCGATGACTGTAGCACCTCATCGGAGTCAATCCAGCCGACAACACTGCCTTGGCCACCCAACACATCGGGTATCGGGGTAATATAGAATAGTGCTTTTTGATGACCCAATGACTCAGCGAACAAGTATCTGTTTCATCTGATATTGGCATTGGCTCTATTGATAACCTCATCGGGTATCAGGATAACTTTTTTCCATGCCTCCGATAGTAAATGCTATGTCATTGATCCCACCTTCTTATCATGCGAATAGATACTTACTTGTTAATAGTTTCAAATCATATAATAAGTGAAGTTTTGAATTAGGCACATACTAGAATACAGTAATAGGGAGTACTTAAGTAAAGTTGGCATATTGGTTCACTTCAACATTTAAAACATTTACAAGTCTCGACTACCATGGTAAGAGCAGGAAGTACAGGCTAGATAGGTTGTGTTATTATCGACCCTTTATTGGCCAGTGTTTATACCCCTAATATTATTGTAGACAGGGTAATCTTTCATAGTATGGGTAACAAGGGTAAGTATGCAGAAATAATATTGGATCTTCATCTTTGGCACTAACAATTAACAAAGTGGTTTTGTAGAAGGATTGTTTTGAAAACATGTTTTTACAGGATAATTAGAAGATGGAAAATATGGCAGCAGTGAACTAAAATACAACAGTGAACTAGGATGCTACCTATGGAGGGCTTTTTGATTAGCCAAAATGCAGAATTTGTAAAAGATGGCAACATGGAACTAGTAGGGAACTAGGTTGCTACCTATGAAGGGCTTTTAATCAGCCAAAGGTCCCAGGCAAGGCTGGAGATTTTCTCCTCTCCGCTCTTTCCTATCGACACTTGCAGTGAGCGGAAATTGTAATAATATTTATTAATTAATAAAATATGACTTAGGCCTTTTACATAAAAAAAATAAAAAAAAATAAATAAATATTATTATTATTAAAATTAATAAAAAATTTAAAAATATTTTAGCAAATCTATAAAATAAATAAAACAATACACTTTGCTTTTGTTTGGACAAGAATTGATAATGGGCATATTTCATTATCAAACCATCATGCACATTCCAGCCTCAAATCTCTAGCTCGTTTTTAAAGAAACCCCAGCTTAAAGTCAGGCCAATCATAAAAAAATTATTTAATAAAGTTTGGAACATTGCGAAACATTAGAAAATGGAATAAATTTTTCCCCGACACTGATTTCTAGACAGAAGTAATAGGAAAAAAAAGTTAAAGTGAAAACATTAGTCTCCAGGCGGGACTAATAATATGACTTATTTTATTTATTTGAATTCACAACTCTAATGGTGAAACCCTAAGCTCTAATTTTTTCTCTCATTTTGTTTATTTGAATTAACGGCTCTGACTAGTTACCGAGGACTGAAATAAATTGTGTGTCAAACTCTTTGGAAATTTGGGATAGGACTTTTGGTGGTGAAACCCTAAGCTCTTCTTTTGTTATTGCTGCAGCTTCCATGATGAACACCATGTTACGCCCCAAACTATTTGTTGTTGCAGCAGCTCCCACTAACTACAATTTATACTGCAAACTGTTTTTTAGACACCCATTTCATTTTCGCAACGTTTTCTCAACTGAAGCTCATTCGCAAACCCTCTTTTCACAGTTTGCCTCCACCAAACTTGAACTGTCTGCGGCCGACATCACACGGATTCTCAAGTGGCAACCCCAATTGCAGAACCTTCGAAACCTCCACAATGTTGAGAAGGTTATTCATTCGCTGAAGAAACACGGCTGCACCGAAGCCCAAATTGGCAAAATATTAAGGGGACATTGCCAGCTTATCGGATCTGCAGAATCAATATTGGAACCTAAGCTCAAACTACTGGAAGATTTCGGTTTTGTGGATCAAAATCTGGCAAAACTTTTGACGAAAAATCCAATAGTTTTGAGCACTAGCTTGGAGAACAACATTTTTCCCACGATGGAGTTTCTGAAGAATGTATTTCAGTCTCAAGACGTCTTCATGAAAGCCCTGTTAAAAGCACCAAGACTTATCAATTCTAGCTTGGAGAAGACCCTGAAGCCCTCGCTCGCTTTCTGGGAAGGATGGGGTTTTTCTGGAACGGAGCTCGTAAGCTTCTTACGGGCAACTCCGGACGTTCTCTATCGCACGTCTCTAACGCCTGGACAGGTGGATCTCATCAACAAGATTGGCACTGACAAAGGGAGCAAAATGTTCAAATATATTGTAGGTAGAGTGGCTGTGGGCAGCACGAAAACGTTAGAGGCCAAGATAGACAATCTCAAACTCTGCGGGCTCTCGGTAGAAGAAATCTGGCAACTACTTGGAGCTGCCCCTGTAGTCCTTACTTTTTCCAAGGAAAGTGTTAGTGAAAAGATGAACTTTATAGTTAATAACATGGAGCTCCCTGTACATCATGTAGTGAAGCATCCTTTGTTGTTGCTAATAAGTTTGGAAAGGACTATGAAACCCAGGTTTTTGGTTTGGCAGACAATCAAATCCATCAATGCCCTCGAGATTCCTCTTTTCACAGTATTGAAGATGACAGAGGCAAAGTTTGTTAACAACATTATAAAAGGGCATGCTGAATCTAAAATACTGTGGACAATTTATGAAAATGCCATCTCCAACGCCTCCAACCGCACAAAGAGCTCAACAAAACAAAATTTTGGATAGAGAAAGTGAGAGTCAGGTGATCTAGTCGTTGGCAGAAGGCAGTTCAGCAAACCCTGTATATTCAACAAGAGGAGCTCTGTGTTTAGTTGCTCTTCAAGCAAGGTATGAGTTGTAGCTATTAAATTTATTGTGTGCGCACTGCAGCCATTTAAGTGTGATGTAATTGGTGAATATTTAATAGATGTGAGGCTTTGTTATCTGAAAGTCATCTCAGAAATTTTGTCCTTATGTTTCAAATGTAGATTATGCAATAGCAAAAAGTGAACTATTGTATACGATGTTCAGCAAACAAGTTTTCCAGCCCCAATTGTTTGCAGAACTTGTAATTATGGGTTTGATTTAGAACCATTTATAACGTTGGGTCAGTTTGTGCTAAGATGTCGTTAAGTCCTTAAAAGAATACATAAAATTAGTAAACCAGAACGGCAGGCTTTTCCATTTACAGAGGAAGTTCATCAGCAATTGGAGACCATCACAAAACATTATTAGTTTTAAGGCAGTCAATAAGTGGTTTTAAGAAGGGCTGACTCTGACGAGGTCAATTTCAGGTTTTGGCACGACAAATTGAAAAACTATATTTCAAGATAAATTTGAATTTTATTTTTTCCCTTTTCAGTAGAACATCAATTACACGAGTCAAATATGCAAATCCTCTCAAAAATCTGGAACAAGTTTCAACCTTTTAAATTTCAATGCACTAGTTAGATACCCAATTCAAGAAACTGCCCATGATTCAATGAATTTGAGTTCATTCATAGTTCAAACAAATTGCCGAGGGTTTAAACAAGCTGTTACCAAATAAACATATGCTGAAAATTTGATGCGTGTTTTAAGCTTTCGTATTTAGGATTTTTAATAATGTTTTGAGTTTTTGAAACAAGTTGAGTCCAAGATCGATCGTGTCTCAGGCAAGTTCTACCAAAAAAGACAAAAATGTAGAATGGTCTGCAGGTGTCTCTCAAAATTTGTGAGTTGACTGAATCAGGGCAGCGACACTTGCTGCTGCTGGCTCAGCTCAGGACATTGCAAGTCTACCACAGATGCATGGTCTTTCAAAATTATTATTTTTAACCGTGTTTCCCTGATTTTTGGGAACAGGTGGATGGGTTTTGCATGCTTACAATTTTCTTAGCTAATACCTCTATTACTATATTGATCAAGCAACCTAATGCCACTTTTCTGATTCCCTGCGGTGGAAATTAGCCAACTCTCCCCTGGCTATATACATGTATGTATTGCAGTCTCACATGTTTCTGACAGTGAAGGCTATTTCATTCTCTGTTATCAAATGGTTACATTTTTGCAAACATGATCTAGTCACAGCTTTTTGGTGTCACCATCATTGAGTAGTGTAGTTACATGTAATCTATCAATACAAACACAAATATTAAACTGGTATACTTGGAAAATGGACATATTGGTAACAACACATAGAAGCATGCAAAATTGTTTTGATGAGAGCACCCAAAAACAAAATTTGTAGCAGCTCATATAATTGTTGAACATGAACTTCCATGCATGCTGTCGACGGTGCTTTGGAAAATGCCTTCCTGGGAAAGTGATTGATCCAAAATTCATAGTCGCTAAGGAAATTATTACCTTAGAACGAACCTGTGAACATGCTGACCTTCAAGATGCTATGTCACAACCAACCTTCAGGATGATATACAAGAGTTAAATGATGGAGTATTTTGGTTTACCGCAACAAAATATTGGGAAATCAGTGTCTCAGAAGAGTTTTGGAGAACTTGGGAGAGAAAGTGATGGAGGTCTCTGACATTGATGAAATCAACACATGTTTTCAGATGTGGGTGCTGTTACCAAAAGTTGCTGCATATCTCTCCCATGCAATGTACAATGCAGGGAAGTCTTTTCATACCTGATGTGTGATCGTAATGTTGTCAGGAGTATGTCCAAGTCTTCTTGTCTGCATGATAATGAAACAATGAAATCATGATTTTTAACTTTAAAATTATGATAACGAAACAACACAACATTAAATTGTTAAAGTGACCATCTATTATTTTATATTTTTTAAAATTTGGGGTAATAGTTTTTGACAGGAGTTATGAATCAGTGAGGCTAAATACGGGGTCTTGTCCCCAACACGAAGATTCGGCAATGACACTTTAGTAGGGTTTTGACCCTTGATGACAAGAATCACAATACCATGATTTAACCATAACAAAAATGACCAAGCATTATGAGTAAATTGAATTTGAAGTTATCTTATTTACAGTTTAAAAAAAATTGAATATATATATTATAAGTGAATTCCACATATAAAATCAATAAACAAGAAGAAACGAAAACAATGTGTGAAAGTAATAATGTAGGGTTGCAATGCATATACACAATGAAAGGTTCAACTTAGTCATAAAGCAATCCCTCACAATGGATATCTTCAGGATCTTCTTTGAGAGAGATAGCCCATTCTACATTTTCTTGATTGTAAATACATAATATATAATAAAGTCAAATAAAGTCAAATAACTTTTGATTATGATTTACAAATTTCTGCCTATCAGGCTAAGAATATAAAGGTTATAAACTTTTTTTGTCTGAATGATAATGGCATAGTTTATGCTTTTCAAAAAAATAGTGTTAATGATGAATGTAATCCTTCCCTTGTGATGGAGGATTGATCTAATATTGGAAGCCAAACACTTTTCACGGCAATGAAAACGGGGCACACACTGCACAGCAGTGGCCATGGTGGCAGCTGTAATTCTTGTAGCTTTGCTTTTGAACTCCATGGTAAAGTTACATTCAGCAATGGTTCTCTTTAAAAAAAAGCTTTGGCTTATGCTATTTTAACAAAATAGTGCTAATGATGAATGTAATCATTCCCTTGTGAGGGAGGATTGATCCAATATTGGAAGCATGTTCTATGTATGTTGCAAAAGAAGGTACTGGGGAAGGATGTTGAAGATGAGGGCAACTACAAAGATCTGTTTAAATTCCTCACTAAGGATTGGACCAGTCTGTTTGCATAACCATCTGGTGGATGTCTTTTTTTTGTTTATCGTTTAGGTGTTTTAAACTTTGATACTGCTATAAACTCTTATATTTTTAAGGTTATAAGTGCTTTTGATATTTTGAGCTCGGACTATTTGGTGTTGTTAATGGCTGGTTGGTGCTGCCTATGGGTTGTTTGTATACAGGGTCAGCATCCTTGTTTTGTTGTTTTATATATCAAAAACATAAGATCAAAATCTGAAATTTGAATAATACTAAAAATACCTAGAATATGTCATTGATTTGTTAAAAGGTTTGGGTACTACTTAAGATAAGGCTATGTCATGCAACCTATTCTTTGACTTAAGTTATGTTATGTGACTTAGTCTGACTAGCGTGGTCAGTTATTGATGTGACTTATGTGTGTCTTTTGTACTTGTTGCTAAAACGAGGTATTGGTATCATTATGCCGAGAGACATCTACAATGACATCAAAGTGTCCGTAAACAAAAATCCATTTTTGAAACAATTTGACATGCAAACGATAGGTAAATGCATGAAATATGCCATGTTTCAGCTTTTGTTGAGGTGTTATTTTATTACTCTAAATAAAATAGAATCCTCACCACCTCTCTCCAACTAGATTCATAGCTTTTTGTAGGACTTTAATGGATTTGTATTCCTGGTGTTTAGTATTTTAGAAGAACATTTATTTTACAGATGGTTCTCTTTTATTATAAGATATCTCTCGACATGTTTTACATATATTTTTTAATATAAGTATACTAGTAGTTAGACATGTTGTAATATGGAGAAGAATCTTGACTTGTCTTGATAGCAATCAATCACCTTAAGAGTTGTGTAAATCTACAAAATTTATCAAGCATGAATTCAATTGTAATGCAATAGAGACCAAAGTAACTAAGGCTAAAAGAATTTACAATGAATTATAGATGTTGCTTCTATATAACTTTTAGATTGACACTTGATGATCCTAATGATCTATGAAATTTCCTTAAATACATTATCCTAATAGATTTAACTCATTTTAATATTTTAGGCACATGAACTAACAAGATAATGACTAACTTACAAAAAGGTCATGCCAAGGACATGTGATTTGAAATATAAAATAAACATACTAAGTTTTGTTGTGTGACCTAGTTCTAGATAGTGAATAACTATGGATATAAATGAGTGAGGGTTAGGTGATCTATGATGGTAGTTGGCTAATGGGTTCTAGGTTAGGAGTTGATTATATGGGCTGAATTGAGTGTTATGACCATGTAGTACAGATATATGCATAAAATAATGTAAAATATAAGTTTAAAAGAAAAAATATACACATTTATCCGACACTTTAAAATAATTTAATAATTAATTAAAAAATTATTTAGTCAACTCTTACGCCAAAACTTGAGCTTTCATTTTAATATTGAGATTTATTTATATTTATTTTAATTTATTCAACTTTTATATTCTTATTAATAATTAATAATCTAATAGTATAATTAAATTTGATTATATATAATTTAATAAACTACAATTTTATGTAAGATCATTAATTCTAATAAGATATATCATTTTGATTTCAATATATAATATTAAGACATTTTTATTTCAAACATTCCTCTATAATTTATAATATTTTAATGAATATATTTACACTTTAAAAAAATAATAATTATTATAATTAGTGAAAAGAATTGTAGAATAAATTAGAATAAATTAGTTTCCTTGAAGTTGTTAAACTACATAATATAATTGTTTTTTATTTAGAATTATTAAATACATGATATAATTATTTTTTATTTAGAACTACTAAACTACATAATATAAAATATTTTTTTAAGTTTAAATGCACATTGATGAAATAATCTTCACCATTTGTCAACATTCACTGTCTCCTTATTCTTTTGCTTCAAGAAATCTCTACATAGGGAATTCCCTTGCTAACTAATTATTCAATGCAACATTCACATAAATGAACTAATAGTATAAAAAACATAAACAAGTTACATAAATTTGTAGGTAAAGATGACTCGATGTGGATTACCTTTGCCTTCACTTATTTAAGTAAATATTCACATTTACCTGTACTCAGTTATGCAATGGTTCACATTGTTTTTCGAGTACTTCTAAAATTAATGTTTTCACTTAAAACAATATCTTCAAGATTTATTAACATTCTTATTTTAGGGTTCTATTGCTCGTTAATAAAATTAAGTAATAACCTTTATAGTAATTATATAAGAGAAGTTTATAATTATTCGTTTCAAAAATATATATTTTTAATTTTGATATACGAAAGTAAAAATCAAGTGATGATCATGCATACTAGTAGTTGGTTGATAGTTAGTGATTGCATAAATGAAGCAAGATCTCTCTTGTAGTTGTGAGAGTAATGTTCAAAGGACTTATAGTAACTGCACAATTGGTCACAGTTAGAGATCCAACATGAGTTGACGAAGGCGAAATGCTAGCCAATTTGACACTCTCCAAATGATCAAGCAACATTTGGGGATGTTGCACCTCTTATGCCACTTTGCAATGTTGAACTTGAATATACTTAAAAGCAGATTAAAGAAATCACTAATGATTTGAAGTGAATAGCAAAATTAACGTCCATAATAGAATGAGTAAACATAGTAGATTTTTTTTTTGATAGGTAGTAAACATAGTAGAATTTGAGTCTTCTTATATACAAAGAATTATTTCCAGTCTCAAAGCATGACTTAGCTTGGAGAACTATATGAAGACCTAGCCCCACTACTCGTAAGGACATTATGCCAAGTAAAGGTTTCAAGCTTAAAAGCCTTGAAGAAATCATGGATCCATTGCCAGGTAGTTTGCACAAGAATACTAAACTAGAAGAGATGTAGAAGGTTTTTTGGTTGCCCACAAAATGAACATCTTAGGTTGGAGATGTCGAGATGTATCTGTTGGCAAGAGACAATGCATAAGTATAGATAAGTGTATGGGAGTTGTCATTGATGGCAACCCAACTTAGAGATTCTATTCGAACTGTATAGATTTATCCTACCGGAAGTATGAAATCCAATTCTGCTCAAGTCTGGAAGGTGAAACATAGTATTTGATAGTATGGGAGTATTTTGAGTAGAACTTCATTTTGGTTGCACATTTTTCTTTGTGGTGATACAGGTAGTTGGTTGGATGTATGGAATAGCTTATTCCAAAATCTTAGCCTCTAGTGTTGTCTTTCATGCATAATTGAAGATCTGGTATTCAAGATTTCAGGAAGAATAGTGCTATTTGGCTTAGTAGTGATGTAACGTATTGTGCGGAATTATTAGAATGATTTTTGATTGATTTTGTGTTCGAGGTTGCTTGGCCGACATGTGGGTAGCATGTATCAATTTGTTTTGATTTGCATATGCATTGGTGATCGAATTCCACCGACACATCTTACACTTTTCACATTTTGCAAGTGTTCTTGAAGCCAACTTGTTGGTGAGCTAAATTCATGTTGGGGATATATATAAGAGTTTGGAAAGTTCATTTTGCATATCAGAGAGTGTGCGAATGTTGTGTATGTGCGATTGTGCGCAATTGAAGGACTTTTGCTTCGGATTAAAGCAGATTAGCAGAACAAAGCAGTGAGTCTCAGAGCTGTGAGACAATTGTATTTTGTGCTTAAACCGAAACTACCCCAGACATTTATAGATGCTAATTTTTAGTTCAATCTATTTGTTACGTTTTGTAATTTCTTTGTAAGGCAGTGAGGCTTCCGAGGTTGTAGCCCTTAATGTAATTTGAGCAGTGAGCTCTAGGCAGTGTACCTGAATGCATGTGCATTCCTATGTAAAATTTTCACATACTTCTAACAAAGTATTATCTTACTGTGGGTAGGATTCCCACCATGGGTTTTTCTTATGCTTGTCTCTCTTATTCATTTGCATTAAATGGTTTGAAGAACTAGTTAAGAAAGTTAAAAGTTGCAGAACAGTGATTCACCCCCCCTCTCAATGTTCATTGATTCCAACAATTGGTACCAGAGTCTAGTTCATCGGAGGAAGCCTAACAGCTTGAGGAAGATCTAGGAAGGCGAATCAATGGATTCTGGTAGTTTGAAGTAGTAGCTTGTTGTAGCACTTGAAGATCTTGATCAAGCTCAAGCTGAGGTCCAACAAGTGAAAGTAAACCTTAAAGATGCTGAGAACTTCATTGAAACATTAAAGGATCAGTTGAACAAGTCAAGGGAAAAGAGAAGGAACTTGTTGATTAGCTTAAGCAAAAAGAAAGCCAAAGCATTTATGAAGAAGCCTTGAAGGAAAAGATTGAAGAATGTGACAGACTTGCTAGAGCTAATACAGTCCAAAAGAATGAGATGGAAGCCACTGTGATGAGATTGACAAAAGAGATTGAGGAAAGGAAGAATAATGAGGAGAAGCTTTCTCAATCTCTGAAAGAAAAATTTGAAGAATGTTGTAGACTTGAGAGTGAGAATGGACAACTGAAGCTTGACCTGCAAGATGCTAGACAACATGAGGAAGATCTTGAAAGGCAAATCATTCTTATTAGATATGATCTTGATGTTGCAAATGAGTATAAAGAAAAGTTATGGGTCAGCTCAGCCAAGCTTGATGAGATGCTTGCAAGTCAGAAGAATCCAAATGATACTCAAGGTCTTGGATTTGAGAAAGGCGAAAGCTCCAAATCAACACAAAAGAAGAACAACTCAAGAAGGCCTTCGGTAAGGCAACCTAATGCTCATAAATTCAATGGTAACTATTTTGTTTGTAATAAATTTTGTCATATGGCAAATCAATGCTGAAATAGAGAAAATCAGAATGTTCCATCATTCTTCGGTCAATGTTTCAACTGCAATAAGTATGGTCATAAGGCAAATGTCTGCAGAAGTATGATGAATAACTTTGAGAATAGGAGAAATGTTAGATGCTATGCTTGTGGAAGATTTTGACATATTGCTAATCAATGCAGATCAATGACAAATCAAGGAAATTTCAAACCTAATCGAAGGAACAATGTTGTTTGCTATAATTGCAACAAATTTAGTCACATTGCTAAGTTTTGCAGAAGCAAGAATGCAAACAAGAAGGCTCCGGAAATAAGAATAAGATGCAAAGTCAAATGAGAAGGGAAAAGAAAAAGTTGAAGAGATCAGAAATCAAACGCAGAACACATGGGTGAAGAAGAGTGACTCAGATGCAGGAGATGGATCCGCACCAGATTCAAGCACTGCAAATTCGTTTGGGAATTAGATTACAGCCTCTGGCTTAAGGGGAGTTTTCATGCCAATCCAATTCTACCTACTAGATGTTGGTGTTGGATGATCGGTAGTGTGTTGGAAGTTACATTTTGGTAATGCAAATATTCATGATGCATTTTCAGAAGATATGAGTCGAACTAAAGGTTTGCAAAAGAGAACTCTATGAATACACGATATCCAGAAGAGTTAGGGCTCAGAGCATTTATTATACCTAAAAGTTAGGCATGTGGTGGATAAAAACAACCCAACCTCTCATTTCTCACTTTACATTCGAAAAGCACCAGAGCATGGCAAAGGTGATTTTGCTAAGACTCCAAAGAGAAAGAGAGATTTGTCGAAGAGATCTTGCATCCGGTTGAAGATTGAAAAGGTGTTTCTCCGAGTTAGAACTTTTTCAATTTGAAACCTAAATTTTCCGATATGGCATCAACTAGTGTTGCGACCCCACTAGTAGTTGATGTAACTAAGCGAGCTAGACCAAACCTCAAGAAACACCCCTACAAGTCGATGGAAGATGATCCGAATGGGGTATTTTCATCAGTCCCATATGGAGTTTTACATGTGGAAGACATTAGGGTTTACACTCACTGTAATATTGAGGATCTTGGGGATACCCGAATGATGAAACTACACAGATCACATGATTGACAAGATGGGAATCTTAAAACCAGAATTCAAAACGCTTGAGGAAAATGGTTTCACATAGTTTGTGAATTTTCTAGTTTTTGATGAACCCGAGTGGGTCTGATATGTCTTGAACAAAATGTATGATGAGTTCATGTGGCCTGACAAACCACACAAGATCACCAAGACAACAATCAAGGTGGTGACCTGTCTGAATTCGACTGGTGAGGTACCTGGTCTAAGAAATGTGAAAAACTAGACAGTAATGAAGGTAACCGGTTCCAAATATGACAAGAGATCAATGACCATCAGTGACATAATTGAATATGATGTCAGATCTGCATCGATGGTGATAGGATACAAAGTCTTTCAATCCAGTTGGGACAATTCGGTATGTGGTACGACCATCTATGTTGCCTACCAAATCTTGAAAGAGGATAAAATGTAAGACCCGTGTGAGGTGCTCCAAAGTGAGCTAAATTGAGCAATTTGAAGAAAATCAAGCAAAACAAAAAGCATGCATTCAAATTCGGCACTTTTTTTATCTATTTGTACTTCTACTTTATGAATGAGATTCTGGGAGTAGGAAAGGTTCAATGGGCCTATGACAAGTCGGTGGTTGTGTAGATCAAAGAGACACTTCAGGGTCTAGGAGATTTACAAGCACAAAAAGGCATCCTTTGGGGATAATTCAAGACTTTTCAAAGCATGATGCAAAGCAGAGAAAATATTCCTAGAGAGATAGTTGAGAAGTATCAAGATAATATCTACTTTAAGGTAGACACTGACCAATGCCTTATAGAAGCCATTGAGCCAAGGACTTCATTGATCATGCCCATGGGGTATGAGGTCAAATGATATGTACTTGAGGCATATGCTCAACAACTATTGAGAAAACCAATGGACAAGTTTGAGGAGAGGTTCGACACATATAAGGAAAAGAGCTTGATCCTGCATTCTCAATTCACGAAACCTGAGATACAAAAGAAGGTAAGGAAGGAGGTGGAGCAGTTGGCAAAGAGCATGGGGATCACCAAGGAGGCAGCCAAGAGAGCCAGAGTGAAGAACATCTTGAAGGACGAAGATATGGTCAAGCCTAAGGAAGTCAAACCAAAAACTCCTCCACCTAATCCAAGGTAGACAAGGAGTTTTGCACCCTCCTCTAGTGCTCAAAAACCACCCAATTCACCTAAGCCTCAAGCCCAGCCATTTGGTGGAGCAGTGAAGAGGAAGAAAGAGAAACCACATATATTTTATGTGGCAGCCCCTGCAGAAGAAGAGGAGACTGAATCTGATGAAGTGGTAAAAGAAATGAAGAAAAGTACTTGTTTCAGCCCATACAAAGCTTTCTGCAACTTGCATACCATATTTCTCCCATCTTCAGATGCAAACCCTTTCGGTTGCTCTATGTATACTTCTTCCTCTAACACCCCATTTAAGAATGCCGATTTGACATCCATTTGGTATACTTTAAACCTTTTATAAGAAGCATAGGCCAGCAAAATTCTGACCCCTTCCAGCCTGGCTACCGGTGCGAAGGTTTCTCCATAGTCCAAACCTTCTTCTTGAGCATAGCCCTTACAGACCAATCTTGCCTTGTTTCTTATCACCTTACCAATTTCATCAATCTTATTTCTGTACACCCACTTGGTGCCTATTACATTTTTATTTTCCGGTCTGGGTACTAGAGTCCATGTATCATTTTTATCTATTTGCTCCAGTTCTTCTTCCATGGCTTTGACCCAGTCATCATCTTTTAGAGCCTCCTTTGTTGTTTTGGGCTAAAAAATTGAGAGCATACACCCATTCTCTCTTTCTCTTCTTCTGGTTAGAACTCCTGCATCCTTGTCACCGATGATATTTTCTGTAGTGTGATTATTTCTGACATATTTAGCCAATACCGGTTCACTCCTTGGAGCTTCTTCTACCAGTTGTGCAGGTTCTACTTCACAGGCTTCTTCATTAGCCACTTCAACAGGGTCTTCTTCAATAGGTTCCACTGGTATATTATACTCAAATCCTTTGTAGTCCTCTGGTTCACTCTTATTGTCCTGTTCATTTTTCTCAGAGTACTCATCTACTCTGATATTTGCACTTTCCACAATCTTATCGGTCATTTTGTTTAAAAACCGGTATGCCTTTCTCTTTGTTGAGTAGCCTAAGAAGGTTCCTTCATCACTCTTGAGATCAAATTTTCCAGTGTACTAGTCCCTTTTGATATAGCACCTGCTTTCAAATACTTTGAAATAACAGACATTAGGTGAGTATCCACTCCATAATTCATAGGGAGTTTTGTTTGTGCCCTTCTTTACATGTATCTGGTTCAAGGTGTATACATCAGTGCTTATTGCTTCTCTCCAGAAGATATGTGGGATGTCCTTCTGTATCATCAAAGTCCTCTGTATCATCAAAGTCCTTGCACAATCAATAAGAGTTTTGTTTCTTCTTTCAACAACTCCATTCTGCTAAGGTGTTCTGGGTGCTGACATTTGTCTTATGATCCCCTGTTCCTCACAGTAGTTCATGAAATCTTGAGAGGTGAACTCTCCTCCTCTGTTTGATCTCAGGCACTAACTCTCCTCCTTTGTTTGATCTCAGGCACTTTAGATTTTTATCGGTTCCTCTTCTACTCGAGCCTTAAACACCTTAAACATGTGAAAGGCTTCAGATTTTTCCTTCAAGAATACAACCCACATCATTCTTGAGAATTCATCCACAAATAACATAAAATACCGGTCTCCATATAAATTCTTGGTTGTCATGGGACCACACAAGTCTGTGTGAACTAAGTCCAGCACCTTTTCAGATGAGAAATTTTTACTGTTGAAACTAGACCCAATCAACTTTCCTAGTTGACACTCTTTGCACATAGCATTTTCAGGTTTTACTATGTCAGGCATACCTCTGACAAATTTTGCCTTACTGACTTTAGCAATGCTATTAAAATTAACATGACACAATCTTTTGTGCCACAACCAACTATCTTCAACATTATCCACTAGACAATTACCTATGGTGGTGTCTAGATGAAATAAATTGCCTCTTGACTATTTACCGGTGGCAATTAGACTTCCAGATTTGTCATTTATTTTACATATCCCTTCATTGAACTCTAATCGGTAACCCTTGTTGTTAAGTTGTGCAACAATTAACAAACCATATTTTAATCCTTCTACCCAATAGACATCATCACAATTTGTCTTATCATTCAAGGCTATGGACCCCTTACCTTTTACTGCACATGGGGCATCATTTCCAAACCTCATTGTCCCACCATTGCAATCCTCCATGCTGAGGAATTTGTTTCTGTCACCCGTCATGTGGTGAGTGCAGCCACTGTCGATCACCCATTCTCCACACAAGTTTGTGCTAGAAATCATTGACATATCTCCTTCCTTTGTGTTGTCCTCTTTGACTACCACAAATGCAATGCCATCTCCATCAAATCCCTCTGATTCTTCATTAGTGACTCCTTCTTCTGCAAGATAACATTCCTTCTTGCTCTTGTCCTTGTAACTTCTAAAATTATCCTTCTTGTCTCTATCATTGTCAGGGCATCTTGAAGCAATATGACCTATCTTATCACAAGAGAAGCACTTTAAGGGTAGTTTACCTTTTTATTTTCTTTTACCTCTTGGCAGTCTTCTTGCCAATAGAGCTTCAAAGTCATCTTGCTCCTATTCCTTAGAGAGAAGATTGTCACTATCATGGGAATGACCGATTCTGGTAGTAGAGCTACTACCTGTTTCTTTCCTTCTCCTTATTGGTGCATGCATCATGTATGCTTTGAGAGAAGCATCAATCTTTGGTACACTGTTGTCATAATTGCTCAATTCAAAAGTAATCAACTTACCAATCAATGAGTCAAGAGTTACATTGACTGTTCCCAAGGATCTGAGTTCCTGGATAACAGAGACCCTTATGGCATATTGTGGTAGCAGAGTTCTTTGGATTTTGATAACCACATCATCCACCTCAAGCTTTCCTCCTGCACTTTTAATGGAGTTTACTACATCCTTTATCCTCTTACTATATTGCTCTATGTTTTCACTTTCCTGCATTCTCATCTCATCATATTTTCCTCTCAGGCTATCTACTTTTGCCTTTTGAACATGGGGATCTCCCCCATAAACTATCTTCAGCTTATTCCATATTTGAAAAGCTGATTTCAAATCTTGTACCTCAGCAAATGCATTATCTAAAAGTGTTCTAACAATCAGATCCATAGCAGCAGTATTATCTTGCCTTTCCTTGATCTGGTCCAGAGTAAGAGTTCTTGAAGGTTCATTGTACTTAGTGATCACATGATTCCAATAGTGTTCACCTAGGGATCTTAGATAGAGTTTCATTCTTCCACACCATAAGGTGTAATTCTCCTTAGAGAACTTAGGACCCTCCTTACACATCATCTTGGATCTCTCCCTAAGACGATTAAGCTTCTTCTGATTCTAGGGACCTGAGGCTCTGATACCAATTGTTAGTCCCAACCGGTGCTGAGAGGGGAGGCGTGAATCAACACTTAATCAAATTTTCACAATTTAACTTTTATCTTAAAACTGCATTCATCTAAAATCCAACAATATACTTAATCACTAAAGTAAAATATACAAGCATGAAAGGTTGATAGTGACACCAAGGAGTTATCTTGTGGAAACCCAAAAGAGAGAAAACCATGGTGTGAGTAGGAACGCACAAAATTTTTACTCTTCTAAAGTACGCCCTGTTAGGAGCCATCCTTGTTAGGAGATTACACAGACACTGTTAGGTGTCACCCAGTTAAGGGATTTTGATCAAGGTTGGTTAGTGCCTTTACCCTATTAAAGGTAGTCTGGTTAGAGGACTTAGAGCATTAGTTAAGATGTCACCCGGTTAAGGGATTTTACAATAGTGACTTGTTAATGTCCACTCGGTTAAGGGATTTATGTTGCAGTTGTTAGAAGGAAACAAATGGATGATCTGCTAAATTAGCTAGTGATAGCTTCATTAGATCCATCATTCATCACACTCAATACACACTAGTTGTGTCTTCTTTGCACAACACCGGTTTCCTTCTTACACCTTCAACTCTTCACTCAGCCGGTCGTCTATCCCTCAGCATTGCACTCTGCCAATCCTCAGGCCTTCGGCTTTGCACTCTACCGGTCCCCTGACCTTCAGCTCTGCACTCTGCTGGTCCACTGTATCTCGACTCTGCACTTAGTCGATCTACCTCAAACACACTCTACTGTGCTAACACCTCTTAGCACTTCCTCTCTCCCTTCTCTGCTTTTTGGATCGCCTTCAACAGGATCTCCTTGTTGCAAATTTCACAATCAAAAATTTATGAAAGAGCTCAAGAACTCTTTATATATTTTCTACCGACACCTTTAGGTTTTTCCTCAATCAGATCAATCATGGACTTTGGAAGATTTCAAATTCAAAATCTCCCACTCTTTCTCTGCGCGCCTCACAACAATTTCGCCAAGTGTTCAACCAATTATGCCACCACATCTCCTAAAGATAGAAATTTCTGAGTCGTGTTCAGCCAAATAAGTGTGAACCAGGAAATCCACATGTCATGATAACTCGAAGTTGACCTTACCAACATATGATTTGGCGTAGACGCAAGCTCACCAACTCATCCTTTTGCCACCGCAATTGAATAACTGATCACCGCTCCGAGATTTATGGTGATCACCTGTCTTCCTTTTGTCATACCGGTGAGCCGGTATGCCACTGCACTTCTATATTACTGGTTCTTTCTTTGATTGCCGGTTTTATGTGCTAGCATCAAGTATCTTCCCTTTTTACCAATGAGTTACCGGTTTGCATACAACTTCAAGTCTTCTTGCTTGAGTCACCTTATGTGACTTCACCATCATCAAAGTGATTGATCTTCTTTAATGATAAATCGGTTGGCTTAGTCTATTTTTCTTTGAGCTGATTGAACCAATGATCATTCAATACCAATGTTATTTTCCATGTATGTAAGTAATCACCTTGGCTTACTGAAAAACAACACTACTCTACCTATACCACTTCACCGGTAAGTGTTGGACATCAATGACAAACCTTAGCACATACAACGGTTCTCTAGATTAACCAGTTTTATCAATGCCAACAATCCAATAGTATGTAGACAACAATTAGACATAGCCCACTAAACTCTCTTAGCAAGTAATAAAGGTCCCACACGACATGATAAAAACCTTTATTGGAATCCAAATGGGCCCATAGAAAGTCTTGCAAAATCTTGTGTATGATGTTGTGGAAGGCACCCAATAAGAAGAGTGGTACACATGTGTGACAACAAGCAATACAAGGAAAATAAATAAAATTACCTACTAGTGATAATAGTTTAGTACTCTAATTGTAATATTTTTCTCGATTCTATAGATAACATAATACTATAGCCTAGGTTGAAAAGCTTGAAACACAAAGGGAATGTCAAGAAAAATTAATAATTTTCCTTGTAGTTAATGGGTTTCTAATTAAGGGAATTAAGCTAGTTAGGAGGTTTTTATTTCATTGTATACAAGACCTTAAATCCAAACAAAATGTGTGAAGACATTCAAAGCTTGTTTAATATTGTCTTTAACTTCAAGTAGTGTGATGAGGCAATCATCTACAAATAACCATTAACCAATTGTTGAGAAGTATTTCGAGGAAGAAAATCCCTTTATCCTACCAATGTGAGATGACATGGCAAGAAGATAAACAAACCAAGTTCAACAACTAACACATAAAGTTAAGGTGTGAGATAGAAAACCTACTTGATATATGTAAAATGGTCAAATCAGTCAAATTCAATCCCATTGATAGTAGCAAGCACAAGCATCTACAAACTACACATAGATTTATTAAATAAAGATGGAACTAAAGATAAAATTCATGAGCATGGATAGCATGAAATGCCAATCAAAGTTATATTTTTATGAAGAGAGCCTAGTGGTTTGACATATACAAAATTTATACCTTACTAGACTATTATGTCATTGTTGAGGACATATCTACTTTGAATAAATCTAGTTCATTTAGGTTGAATCACAAACAAAGGGGGATCTATAATTCACATAGATTAAGCCTTAGAAATGATTTTGAAGAGAGATATGATGGGGAGATGGACTTCTAATTGCATATCATCTTCTATGGTGCCAAACTTTATGCATGAATTCAATATTTCCTTTATTAATGGTAGGACCTATAGATCTAGTAAGATAAGCTTCTATGTATACTTTATATAAATCATGATTAATATCATCCCAAAGGATTTTGTACAATTCATAGGGAAAACCATCATAGATAAATATTTTATCATTATCCATGTGAAATGCATTCTAACAAAGACTCTCCTAGGATAGGAGTTAGTCACAAGCCACAATTTGAGCTAAGTTAAGATGGCAAAGGACTAATTTGTAGGTCTTGAGCATTTCTATCCTTTTGGGTGAAGAGGCTTGAGCTTGGAAGATCTTCATGTAGTGACAAACAAAGGTAGCAATACATCAAAGAAACATTGCTTAGATTCTTTTAAGCACTTGAATTATTTAGATAATATTTTTGGTTGCAAAGATTGAAAAAATTATTTATAAACTTAATTACCAACTTTTAACTAGTGAACTTTGGCTTTGGTATAAGCTCCTTGGGTGACATAAGCTTCAACCACATGCACTTGGTAGTGCTACTTAGCCAAGTTTGAATTTAGAAGTGCTTGTGAAAAATACCATGTCAAGCTACATTACTAGCTTTACGAGATTTGATGGCATGGCCATGTAGGACTCAGTGTATTCTTGGAACCAAACATTGTTAAAAGATGGGTAGTATAGGTGATGACATCTGCGTATGATGAAAATGGATAATGGAAACAACAATATTGAAAGACTAAAATAGATTCAACCACAAAATCTTAGCCTAACAACAAAGATCCACCATAACATATGAAGATTACCTAAGACAATGCAAATCAACAAAATCACAAAGATTATACCATCACATGTCCAATAGGGTTTGACTCTCCATTCTTCCTATCTCCATTAATCTTGCTTGATATATTTGCTCTCAGATTTTATGTGTGCACAAGAGCTCAACAAAGAATGGAAATGTGGTTACAAGTAGGCTTGATCACATATGAAAGTTCGGATGCTAGAAGTGTGTAGGAGGATTGATAATGAAGGAAGTATTTCCTTATATAGAGAACACTTTAGGAAATGGAGGGATAAGATTGAGAGGTGTAAAATATAGATGGTCAGCTAGGATTAGAGGGTAGGTAAAGAAAATAAGAAAATAATGAGAGGGTAGGTAGTGTAAGAATCAAGAGATGAATGACATGTGTCATAGGTAGAAAAGGGTAATGAATTAATTAAATAAATAAAGATTTATTTAATTAATAGAAGAAGTGGGATCAATTAAATAAATAAAAGTATTTATTTTAATTTAGGAAAAGAACAATTTAAATAAATAAATGTATTTATTTAAATGAGGAAAAAGGCTTAGAAGAGGATTAATGAATTAATTAAATAAATAAAGATTTATTCAATTAATAGAAGAATTGGGCTAAATAAATAAAAATATTTATTTAATTAGATAGGATAATTTTAAGTGTTGTAAAGCGGAAAAATCGAACCCTAGTCGTTCTCCCCTCCCCAACTCCAAGGAGAGAGAAGGGAGAGTCACTAGGGTTGATGGTTTCACTTAGGAGAAACTTTACATTCAAAAGAGGGGTTGAAACCCACAAGATCCAATCCCACGCAATGCAAGATTGGATTCTAAATGAGTTTCAAGGGTTAAGACATCAAGGATACCCTCTTTTGTAAAGAATGTAGATAGAAAGATTGAACTAAGAATGCATGTAAAGTAGGAAAGATTCGCTTATAAACAGAGATAGGGATATGGGATGAAGCTGCGGACCTGGAATTAGCAGTAAAATGTCGAGACGGTGCTGTTCTGCAAATTTGAGCGAAAGTTGACGGGACGATGGCGCCCGGCGTGCACACGGTCCTCCGAAAAATCCGTGAAACGAAGGGGGATCTGTTCGTCTCTGCACAAGGATTCCAGATCTTCAATTACAGCCGCGTACCTGCAACCTACACACAGAAAAGAGAGGACGATTGGGGGGTTAGGGATAAGGGGTTTGCCTTTAGGTCAAACCCCAGTTTTGGAATTAACCAAGAAATGAGAATGTTGTAAATGTAAATGTTTGTAATGTAAACAAGTATTGATACCTTGTTGTAAGAATGTTTGTATTCTTACATGCGAAGGTGTAATGTATGTTGTATGTAATGTGTTGTAAGTGATCTCCTCTTCAATGGTTGAATCCTTGTCTTGAATGCAACACTTAGCCTTGAATGGAGACTTAGAATGCTCAATTGCTTGAAGGAATGCTTGAATGCTTGAATTTCGCTTTCGCGCCTTGCTCACATATGTCCTCCTCTTTCTCCCCCTTTCTAGGAGAGGAAAAGTATTTTATATACTTGTCAATTAGGGTTGATAGACTGATTTTCCCGACCTTAGGCCGACCTAGAAACATTATTTTCCAATTTGCAAACTTAAAGACCCGAAGCCCCATAAGAGACTGGGCCCAAAATAGGGCCAGGGACTAGGGCGCTGGGCGCCATGGTCCTGGGGGACCAGGGCGCTGGGCACCCTAGTCCTAAAGGACCAGGGCGCTGGGCGCCATGGTCCCACCTCCCAGGATAGCAGGGTGCAAGGAGGATCAGGCCAGGGTGCTGAGAAATGTAGTTTTTGATGTCATGAACAAGTTTCGGGGTCTCCATTCAGGTTCCGTGTTGCATCGCCATCGTGAAGACCCAAATGCAGTCGAAATTGCAAGTGTCACAATTTTAGGACACTACATTTAGCCCCCACTTTAGCGGGAGTATAAGCGTACGCTCATACTTCTGGTAAAGTACAAGGAAACAACATTGAAAAACTTTCACCACGTCAAGGAGGCAAGATACACCAAGCCCCCAGTGGACTAAGGATCTTACGACTTCGATTGACAAAGTAAAAGGGAAGATCATGAGGGAGAACCATGACTGTCAGTAGTAAGGTTCCCTCACTATGAGTCATGCAAGAAAGATATCAAAATTTTCAAGGCAGAGCTAAATTTGTCAAGAAATTTTCAAGTATCTTGAAAAGATATGAAAATTTTCAAGGCAGAGCTAAATTTGTTAAGAAATTTTCAAGCATCTTGAAAAGATATGAACGGGATGTATGCCCCCCTACGTTAAAGCGATCGCACACGCCTCACCGGGGGTGATTGCTTTAAGGTAGTGATACATATAAGAATGAGAAGGGAAAGGAGCATGTTATCACAAGGATTTAGCCCCCAAGTGTGAGATAAGCCCAAGGATAATAGACACAAAACACAAAGCACAAGGTGACTTCGCTTTCCTCGGGGTCAGTATGTTGTATGATAATTCATGTATATCATATGTATGTATGCATAATTGTTCTTCATTCCCCAATCAAGGAAGGTCACCTAGAAGAAGGGAACACATGTGTCTTTTGAGTCAACATGAGAGAGACCAAAAGAGATCTCAATGCTTTGCATCGTCCTCAAGTAGACAACACTAAGGACAACAAATAGAAGAATGAGAATAACACAGAAGAAGTAACAAAAGAGATCAAGAGAGGAGGAGAGAGTCTGCTATGCTAATGAAACTAGTCTAGCACGTCATCTACCCCCCGATCTTGCTGATCAATATTTCGGGAAGGTAGGAAACACGCTAGAGGAGGAACATCCAACACAGCAGATGGAGCTATCACAAGATCCAAACAAGGGCTATGTTCATGTTCCGAGCCACGTTGTTCTTGTCTAGGAGCTAGGATAAGTGCTTTAGAAAATTCGTTAGATAAATGGTTATCAACATCAACATATTCATATTCACTATCAGAATGAACAGGAGTAACATTTTCATCATGAATAACATTTTCATCTATATCATCATCAAGATTTATAAAAATAGGATCTTTAACTCGCACAGGATCAAGACCATCATGCATCTTATGTTTAGGAGATTTCGACTCAATCTTCGGCTGAGGAGAAAATGGAATAATACTGGCTAAAGGTGTTTTTGGGGATTGCAAAGTTTGAGAAGCAGCTACCTGAGCTCTAAGACGACGCTTTCGTCGGCGTTCACGTGAAGAACGATTTCATCTAGTCTTAGTAGGAAGTTGCGAAGATTGAGGAGGAGGAATGTTCTCATCCTTATCACTTGGGTGTTTAGGTTGTGGTCTCTTAGGTTGAATAATAGGAGAAGAGGAAGGTCTCTTCTCTCCATAAGAGGAAGGGGGAGGAACTGCTCCATATAAAGGAGGAATATTTGGTTTAGGAAGGAGACCAAGTCCATCATGACGAGGAGGTATAGGTCTACTTTTAGGAAGTTTATTAGATATAGGCATAGTCACATGCATAGGGATGGGTTGGGAATCTTCTTGAGGAAAGACATTAGTTTTATCTTTCAAAGGAAGAACTTCCTTCTCAAGAATGATAGGAATATCAAGTTTGGGTGTTCTAGGTTCACTTAGAGATAGGATCATATCTTTTTTCCACCTTTGATAAGATTTGAAAAGATGATCACTTCGCAGAGGAAGAGATTGGAATTGTTTAGGCCAAAAGTAATCAATAGGAACACTAGAAGTTCTTTCAGCTGGTTTAAAGAGACTATGATTGACAGTAACAATTCACCATTATGGGAAAATTTTAAGCACTTGTGAATAGGAGAAGCAATAGCTTTCATGGAAGATAGCCAAGGATAGCCTAGCTTCACACAAAATTGTTCAGATGATGGAATAATAGAAAAGTCCACATCAAGGGATTTGTTATGAACCTCAATAGGTAATGTAATAGAACCAATTGCAGGAGAAGAAAATGCATCAAATAGTTTCACAACCACATTTGTTTCATCATAGATCACTTGATTCAATTGCAAAGTAAAAAGAAATTCTTCAGTAATGACATTAACCATACAAGAAGGATCAATAAGCACTCCACGGCAAGGTGTATTCTTGACTTTTGCAACTATATATAAAGGACCATCAGGTGCCCTGATAGTTTCACTGGAATCAAATGTGATGGAAGGTTCTTTAGGGATTTTTTGCTGCTCTACAAAGTTAATCACATTCGGAGCCATAGACACAAGATCATCAGGTGAGACAGATGAATCATTAGTATCAATCACATTAGAGGTATGAGAAGGTAATGGATCAGTAAAAATCTTAAGATTTTGGTTAGGAGGAGCTACAGATGTGTTGCCTTTATCATTCACACCAGAAACAAAGATAGTATTATTATCAATCAAATCTTGAATTTTACCCTTTAAAGCAAAACATTTTTCAGTATCATGCCCAGGATGACGATGAAATTGACAAAAAGATTTGTTATCAAAATAGGGTGAATTAATCTTTGTAGGATCTATCTACTTTATAGGAGGGAGAGTAAGCACATTTTGTTCCAATAACTTATTCATAATACTATGCAATGATTCCTTCAAAGGAGTAAACTTTCTTTCTTTCTTGAAAAACTTAGAAATAGGAGGCACACCTGATGCTGCATTCACATTGTTGTTGATGATGTTTTCGTTGAATTTAATGGACTCTCTGTTCGGTTTAAACTTCCCAACTGGTTGTTGACTACTATCACCCTTATCACTCGGAGCCATAGGATTTGCTTGTTCCATTTGACTCACAGTCAGTTGATAATTGTGAAGAGTTGCGCACAACTGTTGGAAAGAAGTAAACTCAGAAAACAGGAGTTTTTCTCTAATATCTTTTTGTAAATTAGAAATAAAGATTCTTTGAATATCATTGTCAGGTACTGGAAAAGAAATTTAAGCATACAAATGCTTATATCTACCAATGAAATCAGTCACTTTTTCTTTAACACCTTGTTTACAATGCATTAAATCAATCAAAGTAACTTTAGGACTTATATTGTTTTGAAATTGTTGAATAAAAGCATTTGCAAGTTGTTCGAAAGAAGAAATAGAATAAGAAGGCAACGAGCAATACCATTGTAAGGCTTTATCTCTTAATGTTCTAGTAAACAGTTTTGCAAGCAATCTTTGGTCATAAGCAAAATCGGTACATATTGTTTGAAATGTCTTAACATGTGTTAGAGGATCGCCCTTACCATTATAAAGCTCCAAATGTGGAATTTCAACATGTTTAGGGGGGATAGCTCGAACAATGTCAAGAGAAAGTGGGCTCGCAACATCAAATGTGGGCACACTAAACTTAGATTGATTCATAGAGGCAATTTGTTGTTGTAAAGAAGAGAAAGTTTGTGCAAGATTGTTAATGGTCGCTTCAGTCGAAGAGTTCATATTAGACGTGTTAGATTGTGATGGAGGTGTTATGTTATTGAAAGAAGGTAGAGAGTAAGGTGGTGGGACACTATGATAGTTAGTCATAGGAGATGATTGGAAAGGAGGAACACTACAAGGAGGAATGGAAGGGTTAAATGAATTGCCCCCTTGCGTCAGGTTCATTTGTGGAGATATAATAGGGACACTTATTGAAGGAATGAATGAAGAATTTGGATTGAATGAAGGAAGAGGGTTGACTGAAGAAGAAGGATTGCCCCCATGACTGGTGATCATAGGAGGAATGTCTTGTGTTGAAGTAGTCATTATGTTTGATGTAAAAGTAGGTATACTAGCAATAGGAGTTGTCAAAGGAATAGAATGATTAACTTGAGTAGAAGGTTGTGTATAACCCAAAGTTTCGACACAAATCTTCATAGGCATCACATTCAAATCCACAATGTGTGCAATACCATGCAAAATATCAATTCCATTCTTATCACTTTGAACCATACGTTTTAGACCCTCAATTAATGAAAGAGCTTCGCTATCGGGGTATTCTTGAGACATCCATTGTCGAAAATCATCAAATTGGTTATCCAATTTTGAAAGTTGTTCTACAGAAACCTCATGGAGAGCTTCTTCATCATTAAGAGGATTAGAGGAATTACCCATGTCCTTGTTAAAAAGGCCATTCAAATTAGGTTCCATCTCCTCGGTAATTACATCTTGGAAGGACTTAATTCTAAGGCTTTGTCTAACGAGAATAGTGTAAGTAGGGCTTATTGTTGTAAAACTCATGCACTAAAGAGAGAGAGAAGATTTCAAATTTTATAGGTAGCAAATTTCAATAAAATCAGCCAATCTCCTAGATTTAAGTTGTTAAATGCAATCAGGACAATCTCCCAAAATTTCAGAAAAAATGTCCGGGACCGTGGCGAACGGAGTGCACACGGTCCTTGCAACTTTTTTCAAAATTTTCAGAGATGAAAGTTATGATGATTTTAAAGCTAATCTGAAAAAATTGAATGATTTTACGATCTATAGATAGGCCAAATTAAAGTTGCAATCTCAAAATTGAACCCTACCAAGATTGTTGAAAAATGCAAATTTTGAATTTTGACAAAGAGAGGGAAACTGAAATTTTGAATTTTATGATTTTAGAGAGAATGCCAAAAGCAATGCAAGTTTTGAAATTTAAACATTGACTCAATTTCACGCAAAATTCAATTTTGAAAGTGGAAATCAAGGTTATCGCAATTAGACACTTAATTTCAAGAGTCACAAATTGTAAAAACTTGAATAAAGCACTGAAATTTCGAATGAATGCCAACACACTTTTTAGATTTAGGATAGTAAGAAACACAATTTTGACACCAATTTCAATTTCAACAATTTTTGAATGATTAGAAGCCTCAATCCAAGCAATCACTAGACCAACCTTGACTTTAATTTTGAAAGTGTTAAATTTGATAAAATCAGCCAAAATTTTGGATTTTAGCAGAAAAATACAGTAAGATCTAGCTCCCGAAATTTCGGAAAAAATGTCGGGGACGATGGCGCTCGGGGTGCACACGGTCCTCGCAACTTTTTTCCAAATTTTCAAGGATGAGAGATATTGTGATTTTATTGCGGAACCCAAAATTACAGCCGATTTGGAGGTGTTTTGATCAGTGAAATTATCAGTCAAAGGTTGAATCAAGAGGGTTTTAAAAATTAGGGTTTTGACATTTAACCACTTAATTTTCAGAATTAAAGCACAAATATGAATTGACAATTTGCAATAGAAGGGTAGATCTGAAACAAGTATTAACAATTAAACATTTCATAAGTTCAATTACTAAAAAGAAAATTTTAGGGTTTTTATGCAATTAACCTCTAAAATTTGCAAAAGATCAAACATGGAAATGTAATTAAGTAATCAAATTTTTCAGATCTAACCATGAATAATCAGAACGAGGATGTTCACGTCGGGTTCACCAAAATGTAAAGCGAAAAAATCGAACCCTAGTCGTTCTCCCCTCCCCAACTCCAAGGAGAGAGAAGGGAGAGTCACTAGGGTTGATGGTTTCACTTAGGAGAAACTTTACATTCAAAAGAGGGGTTGAAACCCACAAGATCCAATCCCACGCAATGCAAGATTGGATTCTAAATGAGTTTCAAGGGTTAAGACATCAAGGATACCCTCTTTTGTAAAGAATGTAGATAGAAAGATTGAACTAAGAATGCATGTAAAGTAGGAAAGATTCGCTTATAAACAGAGATAGGGATATGGGATGAAGCTGCGGACCTGGAATTAGCAGTAAAATGTCGAGACGGTGCTGTTCTGCAAATTTGAGCTAAAGTTGACGGAACGATGGCTCCCGGCATGCACACGGTCCTCCGAAAAATCCGCGAAACGAAGGGGGATCTGTTCGTCTCTGCACAAGGATTCCAGATCTTCAATTACAGCCGCGTACCTGCAACCTACACACAGAAAAGAGAGGACGATTGGGAGGTTAGGGATGAGGGGTTTGCCTTTAGGTCAAACCCCGGTTTTGGAATTAACCAAGAAATGAGAATGCTGTAAATGTAAATGTTTGTAATGTAAACAAGTACTGATACCTTGTTGTAAGAATGTTTGTATTCTTACATGCGAAGGTGTAATGTATGTTGTACGTAATGTGTTGTAAGTGATCTCCTCTTCAATGGTTGAATCCTTGTCTTGAATGCAACACTTAGCCTTGAATGGAGACTTAGAATGCTCAATTGCTTGAAGGAATGCTTGAATGCTTGAATCTCGCTTTCGTGCCTTGCTCACATATGTCCTCCTCTTTCTCCCCCTTTCTAGGAGAGGAAAAGTAGTTTATATACTTGTCAATTAGGGTTGATAGACTGATTTTCCCGACCTTAGGCCGACCTAGAAACATTATTTTCCAATTTGCAAACTTAAAGACCCGAAGCCCCATAAGAGACCGGGCCCAAAATAGGGCCAGGGACCAGGGCACTGGGCGCCATGGTCCTGGGGGACCAGGGCGCTGGGCGCCCTAGTCTTGAAGGACCAGGGCGTTGGGTGCCATGGTCCCACCTCCCGGGACAGTAGGGTGCAAGGAGGATCAGGCCAGGGTGCTGAGAAATGCAGTTTTTGATGTCATGAACAAGTTTCGGGGTCTCCATTCAGGTTCCGTGTTGCATTGCCATCGTGAAGACCCAAATGCAGTCGAAATTGCAAGTGTCGCAATTTTAGGACGCTACAGGTGTCTACATTTTGCCCCTCTTTGAGGCAATGTAGCTTGTCGCGTTGGCTCAACAAGATAAGATGAACTGATACAAAGTTTCCCCAAGATGGAAATGATATGCCTCCTTGAGAGATTGGATGAAAATTTTTGAAAAGATCGCAGACAATCTCTCCATAACAAAAAAAGGATAGAAAGAACTGACAAAATAGGATAGAGTGACAAAGTCATGGGATAAAGAAGACTGACGTGAGATACTAGGGCTAGGGTAGTCTATAAGATAGACTACGAGGGAAAACATCCTCATTGTCATCCACACATCTAAGAGATCAGAGTGTAGAGAGAGAAAAGAGTAGTCAACAGTCAACAACGATGACATTCATGCATAGATTCGATTGCGTTCGTTGATATCAGAGGCCAATAGATGCAAGAGAGTCGGTAAGTACCACAATACCTCCTTGTACCTTGGTGCATTAATTATTGTCATAAATGCATGTTAGGTAGGGCAATAAATGCGCGATAGGTATGTTGTAGAAAATGTCAAGCGAGGGAAAAAATGGGAAGGCACATCTGTGTTGGTGTTAGGCGCATCTTGTTAGGTTAGGCGCGTCTATGCAGAATGTAACCGTGTCTATGATTTAAAAAGTGTCTATGTCAAATGCAAGCACGTTTGTAAAGTGCAAGTGCATCTATGTAGGGCATGCACGTCTGTGCAAAACAAAGGCATGTCTATGTGTGAAGAGGGGAAAAAAGATTAGAAGGTTAAATGATCAAAACATAACAAAATAAACCCAGGCAAAATGCTAAAATAACATGAAAAGACCATTTTACCTTGCTATTTTACCTTCTCCTTCAGATTGAGCTTGATGAAGTGAAGGCACCCCTTGATAATGCTCCACTTGATGTGTTCCTTTGATTGCTAGATGTGGATGGCTCTCCAATGATGTGCACAACATGAAATGGATTTTAGGAGGATGAAAATGATGAAGCTGCCAAGATGATTTCCTGGGCTCAAAAGGGAAGCATAAGCTTACTGGATGTTGAGATGTTCAAATGAAGGGATGGAGCCCTTTTATTTATAGGAAGAGGAGAGAAAAAAGGATGGCTAGGATGGATTCGAGATGAAGGGCTAAGATTTACTTGTGAGCTCACACAAGCTCCAAGAGAGGGTGTGGAGACCAAGAAATATGCCTTAAAGGCATTTCGTATCTCCACACTCCACAAGGTGCATTGGAGGAATTAAAAATTTTCCAAAAAAGGATATCATGGGGATTGGAGGAATAAAAAAGAATTAAAAATTCTTTGGAAGAGGAGATGCTTGGAGGAATGTGAGATTTCAAAAATCTTACATTCACCTAGGAAAAGAGTATTTAAAAGCAAGGAGTTGACTTTGTGGCTAATCATGCTAATTAGCCATTAATGATTCATTAAGAGGGGGATTAGAGGAAATGTTAGGTGGGATTAAGATAATTTGACTAGGAGAGAGAATGAGTGGAGGGAATAAAAAATTAGAAGAATAATGTTAAGTGAGTTTAAGGAGTTTCTAGAAGAATTTATTGGGTTAATGATGAATTAAGAAGATGATTTGTAGGAATCATGTAGGTTAACTAATTGATTGAAATTAATTAGCTAAGAGGAAGATTTGTGAGGATTTGATTTTTTAGAAGAATAAAGAAAGGGATTGATTTATTAAATAAATCAATCACATGTTATAGTGACAATATTAATTATATTTAATTAATATTGAGGAGAATTTGAATTAACATAATTAATTAATTAATTATGTGAGGCATTAAAAATAATTAAAATAATTATTTTTAAGTGTCTACATTTTGCCCCTCTTTGAAGCGAGGTGTGATAACGCATTGATTCAAAGAATAATCTTGTTTTGATGTTGATATTGGTTTGATAGGATGCCCTGGCTCTTGATTGATAGATTACGGTATGGTGATGCCCCCTCAGGAGATCAATTGAGGTAATTGAGCTTTGGAGTTTTGCGAGATTGATTTCCTGATAGATTTGATTTGATTTGATTGATAAGATCTAGATTCGGTCTGGTTTCAGGAAGGATTCATCCTGTATAAGACAAACATGATCAAATCGTCTGGTTTCAAGAAGGATTCATCCTGTATAAGAAATGATCGATCACAACATCTGGTTTCAAGAAGGATTCATCCTATATAAGACAAACATGATCAAAGTGTCTGGTTTCAGGAAGGATTCATCCTGTATAAGACATGATCGAAGCGTCTGGTTTCAGGAAGGATACATCCTGTATAAGACATGATCGATCACAACATCTGGTTTCAGAAAGGATTCATCCTATATAAGACATGATCGATCACAACGTCTAGTTTTAGGAAGGATTCATCCTGTATAAGGCATGATCAGAGTGTCTGGTTTCAGGAAGGATACATCCTGTATAAGACATGAATCAGAATCCGAATTGATTATGTGAGGAAAAATAGAAGAAGAAAAATTAGGGTGGAAGGGATAAATGAGGAAGATATATGAAGTAGTCATGAAGTATTTGGAAAGAAGAATAGGAGATGCGAGACCGCGGAGGAAAATGGGGGCAATTGAGAACTCCATGGGATTATTGAGTTTAGGATTTGATGGAATGATGGTGAGATTTTGTGCACAACAAATGTGGAGAGCCAACCTAGTTTGATGTTTCCCTGAGTGACTTACACCACTGATTATAGAAATCAGGATGCCATGAGAAACCCAAGGCGTGGACTGACTCTGTAGACAAATGGGAATTTCTTGCACACAATAATGCAAGTGTTAAGAAACACTAATACAAAGTTGTGGGTTCGTGCAAGGAAACCCTCAAACACACCGATACCTCTTGTACATGAGAAGGTAAGTGTTGATAAACACTAGTACCAGGTCGCCGGTTTATACAAGAAGGATCCAAAACATGCCATACTATGAAATATGCCCCAGTATGCGCCTATCATAATGTACCTGGATATGAAAGAATCCAGGCAGTCGTAAATAGTGGCAGTCGTAGGGAAAAAGATGCAAGTCTATATGAAAAGATTTAACAAAATCTAACAAGTCTCTTCCTTGTGACCAAATGATACCTCTTGCCAAGAGTAGAACTAGGATGGAGGATTAGGTTGCCAGGCGAGGGAAGGAGTCATCCTTAGGGAAAAGTGGGATTTTGGATCAAGCAAGTGATTTAATAGTTTTGGAGAGTGACCTTTGGACTTGGGATTGTTTCTCAAGACTTCCTGAAGCTTACACAGAGGCATAAAAGCTTAGTTTCAATGGGACATTCCTTGTTCATGACTCAGGTGAAGACTTATCATCATACAGATGTTTTATTGGGAGGCGGAAAAGAAGAAATGTTGCGCATGGGTGGGCTGGATGGAGGATGATTTGTAGTATCGACATGATAGACAGTGGATCCGGTTATTTACCTTGGCACCTGCACACAGGTTTTCACCAAGGTACTTGTCCATAGCGCCACCAATTGGTTTTCACTAATGGATGAATTGTTTTTCTTTCTTTTTCTGATTTTTTAATAATAATTTTTTATTTTTTTTGTGTGTCATAAGGCCCCTGTTTGCCAAGTTTTCACCAAAGTGATGATTTTTTCAGGATCTTTTTCTGATTTTTTTTTTTTTTCTTGATTTTTTTTTTTTGACCATTTAAGACTTTCTGAGGACTAAGCATAAAATCTTTTGAGGTGCATGATATTCATTGGATCATCCAAAGGATCGCCTTCAGGAGTAGCCAACTAATAAGCTCCTGATCCATATTTCACTGTGATTACATATGGTCCAAGCCAATTAGGCTCGAACTTGCCTTTCTTTTCTCTTTCTTGTAGATTTTTCTGATTCTCCATGAGGACAAGATCACCAACTTGGAATTCTCGAGTTCTGACTTTTTTATGATAACTCATGCGCAGACGGTTTTGATATACCCGGAGGTGATTCAAGGCCTTGAGGTGTCTTTCATCTAACAATTCTAGCTCTTGTAAGCGGGCAATTCTGTATTCTTCCTCTGGTAGGATGTTTTGCAGCGATACCCTTAGAGAGGGGATCTCTCGATCTCAAGGGGAAGGATGACTTCAGAACCAAATACTAGGGAATAAGGAGTGGCACCTGTGGGGGTGCGGATGGAGGTGCGGTAGGCACACAATGCAGGATGGATTTGGAGGTGCTAATCACGGCCCGCTTCATTGACTATCTTTTTGAGGAATTTTATTAGGATTTTATTAGAAGCCTCAGCTTGGCCATTGCCTTGGGGGTAATATGGAGTGGAGAAGCGGTGTTGGATCTTGAATTTTTGACAGAGTTCTTTGACATCCTGGTTTTTAAATTGTTTACCATTATCTGTGATGATAACTTTTGGGATGCCATACAGACAGATTAGGTAGTTCAGGATGAATTTGGATATTTGCTTGCCGGTGGTGAGAGTAAGAGGGATAGCCTCTACCCACTTGGTGAAGTATTCGGTGGTGGTGATAATGAATTTATGTCCGTTGGAAGATGAAGGGTGGATTTTCCCAATGAAATCGAGCCCCCACTACAAGAAGGGCCATGGTGTAATGAATGGCTACAATTCTTGTGATGGTGTATGAATCTTGTTGCCATGCTGCTAGCAAGGGATACATTTCTTCACATAGTTGTATGTATCTTCTTCCATTTTAGGCCAATAGTATCCTATTCTCAAAAGTTTTTTAGCCAATCTGAGTCTACTTGAGTGTGCCCCACAAATACCCTCGTATACTTCGCGTAATACCCATTCTGCTTCTTGTTTATCTAAACACTTTAGGAGGGAACAATCAAAATGCCTTTTGAACAAGGTGTCTGCAAGGATGGTGTAACGGGCACATCGACGGATGAAGGTTTGTTGTTGGGTTTTGGTGAGGTATGGGGGATTGGTGTTGTCTTTGAGGAAAGTGAAGGATTCTTGGTACCAAGGGGACTCGGGACCAATGAGAACACACACCATTTCAGACTCCGGTAGGTCATATGCTTGTATAAACAATTGCTCGACCAAGAACTTGCACTTCTGACTGTGTGCTGGCATTTGAAGGACGGAGCCAATGGTGGCCATTGCATCTGCAACCCTGTTGTTTGTTCATGGGATTTGATCAAACTTGATTGTCGTGAAATGTTGCTTAAGATCTTCAACCATGGTACGGTAGGGAAGGAGTTTATCATCTTTTGTCTGGTATTCATCATTGACTTGTTTTATGATGAGCTGGGAATCGCCATAGACTTGTAATTCCTTTATTTTCTAGTGGATAGCCAAGTGTAAACCTGTGATGAGGGCCTCGTATTCTGCTATGTTGTTGGTACATGCAAAGGCTATCTTGTATGATTTTGGGATGCCATCTCCTTGAGGTCTGACCAATAATATTCCTGCCCCCGATCCATTTTGAGTGTAGGAGCCATCAAAATATAATTGCCATGTGGAGGATGTAGTAACAGTGATAATGATCTCATCTGGTAATTTTGTGAGAAGAGGATAGTCACCTGGAAGTGGAGTTTCAGCCAACTGATCTGCAATGACCTGTTCCTTGATTGCTTTTTTGTCCACATATTCAATGTCAAACTCATTTAAGAACATGACCCATTTAGCCGTTCGACCAGTGAGAGCAGCTTTGGACAAGAGATATTTAAGTGGATTGATTTTAGCAATTAGTTTTGTTTTGTTGTTTAGCATATAGTGTCAGAGTTTTTGTGTGCTAAACACCAATGCCAAGCATGCTCTTTCAATGGGGTTATAATTGAGTTCATACCCTACCAGTGTACGACTGATGTAGTAAATGACATGTTCTTTCCCTTGATCATCTGTCTGTGCCAATACTGCCCCCAATGCCACTACAGTAGCACATATATACAAAATAAGGGGTTTTCCAGGAGCAGGAGGCATCAATATCGGAGGTGATGCTAGATATTCTTTTAGTTTCTCAAAGGCCTTTTGGCATAAGCAGTCCCATTTGAATTTTGTGTCCTTGCACAGGAGGTGTGCAAATAGATGGCACTTATCTGCTAGTTGTGAAATGAAACGTCTGACAGACTGGAGTTTTCCCTGGAGACTGCGCAGTAGTCTGAGAGTTTTTGGTGGAGGCATTTCCATGATAGCTTTTACTTTTGCAAGATCGATCTCGATGCCTCTGCGAGAAACAATGAATCCTAATAGTTTTCTCGATGTGACTCCAAACACACACTTTTTTGGATTCAACCGTAGTTTTGTATTTTTCTAATCTTTCAAAGAGCTGCTTTAGAATGGGAATGTGTTCTTGTCTTGTCTTAGATTTGCCTAGCAGATCATCTACATAGTCCTCCATAATTTTGTGTAAGAGGTCATGAAAAATTGTTGTTATTGCACGTTGATATGTAGCTCTAGCATTTTTGAGACCAAAAGGCATGACTCGATAACAGAAAGTCCCCCATGGTGTTGTGAATGCATTTTTATGCTGATCCTCATCTGCAATCCTGATTTGGTTGTATCTAGAGAATCCATCCATAAGCGACAACATCTCATGTCCTGTTGTAAGGTCCACAATCATATCTATGTTTGGGAGTAGGAAATCATCTTTAGGACAAGCTATATTTAGATCTCAGAAATTTGTGCAGATGCAGATGCCCCCAGCAGGTTTGCCGACAGGTACAATGTTGGAGACCCATTCAGCATAATCTATTGGTTTGATAAATTCTACGTCTAACATCTTTTGGAGTTTCGCCTTGACCAGGAGTGTAATATGCGGGTGCATTTTGTGCAATTTTTGTTTTACAGGTTTTGCATCTGGGTGGACGGTGAGATTGTGAACCACCAAGGCAGGATCCAACCCTGGAATATCGGAATAGGACCATGCAAAATTGGTTTTTACCTCTGTAAGGAAGTTGATGAAGTCTTGTTTCTCTATTTTTGTGAGGGATTTGGCAATGAGCACATTTTTCGGAATGACTTCGGTGCCCATGTTGATGTTGTATGTTTCTCCTATCAGTAAATTTGATTTGTCCTGTGGAAGGTAACCAATGGTAGGGAGATCAAATCCCTCATCGTTAAGTGCCTTTTCTAGGTTTTCAATTTTGGATACACCCTTTGTTTTTATTTTTTGCTCATCCAAAGGTGCCTTAGGGAGGTTTTCACTTAGGGAATCATGTCTTTTTCTTTTATTATCTTTTTTGTGGCTAAGGGCATTGACTTGACTACCAAAGTATCCCTTTTCGTGTAGTTGAATACCCTCGATTCTGTTACAATCTTCTAGATTTTGCACTGTGAGGAGAGCAATGAGAGCATTATCGTCGACGCAGATATCTAGAGTGGGTTTGTCTCGTTGGCCCCAATCAATGAGTTCAGGATGGACAAGATGTAGCTCATGTGAAGTGGGAAGGGTTACGGGGGTGATGGTATTGATGTAAGCGTCCAAGAAGATATCTTTCTCATATTCATAAGGCATTTCATGGAATTCCTCTTCGTCAGCGCTTTCGATATCCAAAGACGGACTAGAAGGGGCACCAGCAATAGTAATCTTAGGCACCGGGGTGTACCCCAAGCCTCTGTTGTATCTATAGGAGATAGGATTTATGGGTGCTTTTCTTCCTTTCTCCTCTGGTCCCAGGCCGTGTCCTTTGTAACCCATTTTTTCAACTATGGCAGATGCTTTTGGGTACATTTTTTTGGATATTCTTGTTGGATCTTCATCCTCTTCTCTGTACAGCCATGAAGAGATATCTTCTTCGAGGCTCTCATTATCAAGTGGGCCCCATTGTTGGAAGGTGGTGTTTTGGCATTGCATGACTGGTTTCGGGTCCTTTTTGAGCTCTTTTGGTTTGCCAAATGACTTAGGAGAGAGAGGGAGGTTGCCTATCAATATGACATCCTCCAATTTGTATTCTCCACAACCATTGTCCAAGATCTTGATTTGATTATTTGGTTGGGATGATGTGGAGGCAACATTTGATGTGTTAGATGGAGGCGTTGGCAAGGGTCTATTTAGTGGGCAATGATACAGATGCTTCCCCTCTAATAATTTGCAATATTGAAAAGGTTGGGGATCACCTTTGATAGTGATCACTCTTCCATTATAGGGGAATTTGATACATTGGTGATAGGTGGAGGGTATAGCCTACAAGGAATGAATCCATGGCCTCCTGAGGAGAATGTTGTAGGGGAGATCAAGATCTAGTACTTGGCAAGAGGTTTCAATTGTAATAGGGCCCACTTGAAGAGGTAAGGTGATCATGCCCTTTGAAATTCTTTCTGCATCATCATATGCCTTTATTGTGATCCTTCCTGATGTGTCTATCAGATCCTCAAAAAGTTCCAATTGTTTTATTAATTTGTATGTGCACATATTAAGCCCGGATCCACCGTCTATCAAGATACGTTTGACCTTGTGCTTGTGGATGAGAGCTTCAATGTGCAAAGGTTTGTTATGGTCTTCATCTGCAGGAGCATCTTTGGAGTTAAATACAATGTGTTGTTGGGCAGTAAGGTTTCCGATGAGGGCTTGGAATTGGGTGGCGTTGATGTTATCAGGAATGCGTGATTGGAGAAGGGCTTGTTCCAAAAAAATTTTATGGACTGGGGAAGTCTTGAGAAGTTCCAAAATGGAGATCTATGTAGGTGTCTTCCCAAGTTGATCAAGGAGGTACATATCGACAGGTGGAAGATATGGGTGGGGTGTTTGGTGGGGGAGGGACTCCTTGGATGGTGACTTTACCTTGGCATGTAGTTGCATTGCAGTCATTCTGGAAATGGGCGGTGGAAGGCGTAGCACCTTGAATGACTATCCTAGCAGGATTTGGTCTGCTTTGGGAAGAAGGAGGATTGACTCTTTGGATGGTTATGACATTGACATGATTGTCTGTAGGTTCAATGCAACCTACTAAAAAATCAAAGCCGGTTATGTGATTAGCGTAGTCATAACCCATTGCGTTAGATGATGAGCCTTTTCCTTTATCATGATTTGGGAAGGGTTCCTAGTACATTTTGAGTTTATCATTGTTATTACCAGGTTTTGCATTTGCTACTTCAATCTCACCTCTATCAATGAGATCTTGTATGTAGATCTTCAGTTTCATACACTTTCATGTATCATGTCCCTTGATACGATGGTATTCATAATACTCATTTTCATTATACCATCTTGGTTTAGGTTGATTGGGGTCAAACGAGCAAGTGATTGGAAAAACCACTGCACCTGCTTGGACAAGTTTCTGAAACACCATTTCAATAGTTTCAGCCAGAGGAGTGAAATCTCTTCGAGTCCTGTTATTCGATCGGGGTGGTCGTCCCTGGATTGAGACATTGTTGTGAGGTTTTTGGGATTGATTTTGATTATTTTGATTGTTGAATTGATGATTATTGGTGGTGGATTTTGGGGGAGCGGCCACGGTTTGGACCCTCTTTGCATCAATTACACCGTCATTGACCACATTTTTGTTCTTGGACCAGTATTTTGGCTTGTCGTTATGATAAGAGGAAGAAATTTGTGTCAACTTATGGTAATGTTTCAAGGTTCTTTCTTCCAACAAGACACATTCGAGGGCGAGGCCCTTATCGGTCAATTTTTGGAAGGATTCGATGCATTGGGATATTAAGGGTCTTGAAAGTTCAGGCACCGAGTTCTTTTGGAATAGTTCAATTTGATGTTGTTCTGGCATGTCCCACTGGAATTTCTTGAAAGATGTCACCATCTTTGTAGGAAATTGGCGAAGGTTTCTCCGGGCCTTTGTTTTGTATTACATAGGTCCATCATAGAAACATCATTACCCATGTTGTATGCATAGTGGGCCACAAATTTTTCTGCCAAGTCTGGAAAAGAGACAATGGAACCTCATGGTAAAGATGAGAACCATGCCAGGGCATCTCCCGTGAGACTCTTGGGAAAGAGTCTGCGAAGATAAAGGTCACTATAGGAGACTTCCTGGCATAAGATGTGGAATTCTTGAACATGATCGCGGGGGTCTCCTTTGCCTTCATACTTGGTGAATTTAGGAATCTCAAATTCTGAGGGATATGGTGCAACTGATATAGACGGATCATAAAGACAAGGGCAAAAATATTCGAATGAGTAAGTTTTCCTTTTATTAGTCCTTTGTTTCATGTCCTTGATGATATTTTTCATGTCTTGAATTTCCTTGATGAGGTCTTGTTGTGGGCTTTGATAATGATGAATTGTATTTGCCCCAAGAATTGGATGAGCCAAAGAAGGTGCACCACCACCAATATATTGATATGATGAGGAGGTGGGAATGTGGGATGTGATGACCGATGTCGCTGGGGTTTGTGTGACAGTTGGTTGTGGTCCGTAAACGGTTGTGACGAGATTGAATACAACCCGGATAAAATTTGTGACATTGTTGGGAGGAAGGAAAGTTTGTGGAATAGAAATATGTGATTGAATAGAAGGAGGTGGTATAGAAGTTTGTTGGAGAATAGATGAGATCGGATTTGATAGTGGTATAGATGGTAAGGAGGAAGAAGGTGGGATGGAGACCATGGTGGGAGGTACTGCGGGTGGCATTGATTGAGCTTGGATGATTGATGGGGCTGCAATTAATTGAGTTTGAATAGTAGGTGCAACACTTTGTGTGGGAAGTACCGTGGGTGGCATTGATTGAGCTTGGATGATTGATGGTGCTGCAATTAATTGAGTTTGAATAGTAGGTGCAACACTTTGTGTGGGAGCGAGGTCTCCTTGTGGTTGTTGGGTGAAAGCGGATCTATTAAACTCAAGCGAAATTTGAGCTCCATTTTCAAGAAGAGCTTTCAGAAGTGCAATAGGATTGTGTTTAATAAACTTGTCCATCATCTCTTGGTTATAAGAATCTGCTAGGAAAGTTTGCACTTTTCGGACAAAGTTCATCTTGGCTAACCATGTCAGGATTTTAGCTTTGATCTTGATTGCTAGGTTGCCCACTTTGTGTATGATCTTGTGTGGGATCTTCATATAGGACACCAATGTCTGACATGCCATATTGTTGTTCAGCCATCTTTTTCTTTTGGGATCGAGTTGCGACCATACATGATATTTGTGATGAAAAGACTTAAAAAATTTGTGATGAAAGGAATTAGAAAATTTGAGGATGATTGATGGAGGAGGTATGGTTTTAGAAGAAATTTGATGACTAGGTCATCTTTGGTATGAACATGAAGGATCGATTCGAATGGCAAGTTGTATGAAGGGATACGACCACCCTGATTTGGATGATAGTTGGTGTTTCAAAGGACAAACTTGAATGTTGATGGAGAGGATGGACTCTTAGCTTCTCTCTTAGGCTTATGAAATATGGGATGGACAGAGCTTTGACACAAGTTTGAACTTGGTGTGGGTAATGACTTGGACAATTGTTTGTGTCTTGACAAGTATTTTTGCAAAATGTTTGGGGATAGTCATTGATCAAATGCATATTATCTCAAAGACACTCATGTTCATATACAACATTCTTAAGGCTGGCAAGGACAATAGTGATTGAATCCCAATTGGTTTCCCAGCTACACTTACCCAGAGTGGACACTTAGATGCTTGACCCCACTGGCTCCCCTCCACGACACTCACTTCTCGGGGCAACCAAACATCAATTCCCATGAAAACTCCTCATGGCGAACTTTGTGTCTCTACTAAAGGCCGTAAAAATATGGGCCGCTTCAGAGGTCTGACTTCCTGCACCAATGACTAGAAGATTTTTGGCCACTATGAACAAGGTGTTTAGTAAGTCTTCTCGTTAGGAGCTACCCTTCAAAGTTGTGCAAGCGCAATTGAGGCCTATAGCCCAACGAAGCACCAAGAACTTAATAGTCACGCAAGCGTGATTGAGATCTCTAGGACCCTACTAAGTACCCAATGTGAGAGTGAACTCTCATATAGCCCTAACCATTAACCCTTTCGTAGTATGGCCTATTTATTATAGTGAGTTGGGAACCCCAAGTCCGGGTGTACTCACTTGGGTCATTCCCCTCTTACCTTCTCAAAGAGCAAGTTGGAAGGGTAGGCCTGCTAGAGGTAAACACACAATCAAACAAGAAAAGGTTGGAGGGTCTGGATTTCTGATCGTCTAGTAAGACGAGAGCATACTTTCCTACCTTTACGTTTTTCTTAAAGACACATAAGACAATGGTTCATTCCATTTTAATTAATATCTAGGTGCCCTAGTTTAAATAAATGCACAAGATTTGGTTGAATCAACTAGACAACCTACAAAACAACTTGATTAGTAGTTTTGAAAAATGGAGTCTTCAGCAAGCGTCCTGCAAAACAATTTGATTGGTAGTTTGAAAAATGGAGTCTTCAACAAGCATCTTGCAAAAGACAACAAAATGACAAAATATTAATTTTTTTGATTTTTTTAGGAATAAGTAGAAAAACATAAATAAAAACTTTTTTACTAATGACAAATGTGGATTTGAAGGAAACTTTGATGTGTAAATGGGGTTTGACTAGGTTTTTTGCCATTTTCCAAGGGACAAACAAACAAAAAATGGGGATTTTGGAGGAGAGATGAAGGAATGGGAAAATTTGTCAAAGAGGGACAAAGAAGCAAAAGTTGGAGATGAATAATATGGAAAAAATTTGGAGGTGATTGGATAAAAGGGGAAGAAGTTATGGCAAACCCCAAAAATAGAGAAATATGGGATTTAGGCTTCAAAAAGTGGATTTTTGGGATAAGGCCCCCAAGGAAGAAAATGTGGAAAATGGCAATGTGGAGAATCTAGTGAAGTTTGGAGGAAAATGGAGTCAAGTTAAAGAAGATATGGTGAAAAAATAGAAAAAAATTTACTCTTTTTTTTTTTAAACCCTAGATTTAGCAGAGCAAACAGAAACCCTAGATTTTACAGAGCAAACAGAAACCGTAGATTTAACAAAGCAGATAGCCTCACTTAAACAAAATTAAAAAAATGTCAAAGGTCTGGATTTTTGATTGTCTAGATAGACGAGCATACTCTCCTACTTTCACACTTTCTTGTGGTTAGACATTATGATTAAACAAAATAGATAACACGAAATGAAAAGAAAATGCAGACTACTGTTAGGGCCTAACAAATTTTAGACATATTAATAGATCAGACAGTTGCACTAAACAGATAGAAAAGTGCCAAAAATCTAGATTTCTGATTGTCTAGATAGACAAGAGCATACTCTCCTATTTTCACACTTTCTTGCGGTCAGAGCATACAGTCACGCTAAATAGAATAGATAAGTGCCAAAGGTCCGGATTTCTGATTGTCTATATAGACATGAGCATACTCTCCTACTTTCACATAGATTATAAATAAATAGAACAGATAACAGAGTTGTCGTGCTGAAACAGAAACAGAAACATAAAATAAACAGAAATAGAAAAGTAAAAGAATAAGGAGGAGTTGTCGCACAGAAATGCAGAGCTGCTATTCTGGAACCTGCGAAAAAGATATATATATATTTGTAGTTACGCTATTCTGGAACCTGCGTCTCACAACTCACAAAAACTTAAAAAAAGAAAAAACATTAGTTCTTAGGGATGTGGGTCCCACCGGGCGTGCCAAAATGAAGAGAGGAAAACAGATTAGAAGGTTAAATGATCAAAACATAACAAAATAAACCTGCAAAATGCTAAAATAGCATGAAAAGACCATTTTACCTTGCTATTTTACCTTCTCCTTCAGATTGAGCTTGACTAAGTGAAGGCGCCTCTTGATAATGCTCCACTTGATGTGCTCCTTTGATTGTTGGATGTGGATGACTCTCCAATGATGTGCACAACATGAAATGGATTTTAGGAGGATGAAAATGATGAAGCTGCCAAGATGATTTCCTGAGCTCAAAAGGGCAGCATAAGCTTACTGGATTTTGAGATGTTCAAATGAAGGGATGAAGCCCTTTTATTTATAGGAAGGGGAGAGAAAAACGGATGGCTAGGATGGATTCGAGATGAAGGGCTAATATTTACTTGTGAGCTCACACAAGCTCCAAAAGAGGGTGTGGAGACCAAGAAATATGCCTTAAAGGCATTTCGTATCTCCACACTCCACAAGGTGCATTGAAGGAATTAAAAATTTTCCAAAAAAGGATATCATGGGGATTGGAGGAATAAAAAAAGAATTAAAAATTCCTTGGGAGAGGGGATGCTTGGAGGAATGTGAGATTTCAAAAATCTTACATTCACCTAGGAAAAGAGTATTTAAAAACAAGAAGTTGACTTTGTGGCTAATCATGTTGATTAGCCATTAACGATTCATTAAGAGGGGGATTAGACGAAATGTTAGGTGGGATTAGGATAATTTGACTAGGAGAGAGAATGAGTGGAGGGAATAAAAAATTTGAAGAATAATGTTAAGTGAGTTTAGGGAGTTTCTAGAAGAATTTATTAGGTTAATGATGAATTAAGAAGATGATTTGTAGGAATCATGCAGGTTAATTAATTAATTGAAATTAATTAGCTAAGAGGAAGATTTGTGAGGATTTGATATTTTAGAAGAATAAAGAAAGGGCTTGATTTATTAAATAAATCAATCACATGTTATAGTGACAATATTAATTATATTTAATTAATATTGAGGAGAATTTGAATTAACATAATTAATTAATTAATTATGTGAGGCATTAAAAATAATTAAAATAATTATTTTTAAGTGTCTACAATGTGTTTCAGGCACGTCTGTGTGATGCAGAAACGTCTATGAAGTATGCAAACACATTTGTGTCTTCAAGGTCGAATCGACAGTTTTGTGATAAACATACGTTGTTGATTGGATAATCTGCTGAGAGGATACAATCAAGCAGGTTCTCTAGGGAAGACTAGGATAACAGATAGGGCTAGGATTGATAATTCTGTGATAGAACATACGTTGCCAATCAAGAAACTACTCAAGAGGATACACTCAAGAAGAGGCCCTAGGATAGGATAGAGCGAGACACTTTGTGATGAACATGGAGTACCAAAGAAATTGACAATTCTGTGATAGAACATACATTGTCAATTGGATTAGGCTGAAATTGACAATTCTGTGATAGAACATACGTTGTCAATTGGATAAGCTACTCAAGAGGATACACTCAAGTAGGTTCCCTAAAAGATAAAAGCAACACTTTGTGATGAATAGGGAATACTACTAGGATAGAGTGTCATATGATAGATATAAGCACTAGGATAAAAAAATGACACTTTGTCATGAACAAAGAGTACTACCAAGATAGAGTGCCATATGATAAATATAAGCACTAGGATAAAAAAGCAGCACTTTGTGATGAACAAGGAATACTACTAGGATTGACATAGTTGATTTGTTGGACTGCAGGAGGACCTACCTATGCTAGAGTCATGGGAGAGATACCCTTCGACTCAAGGGTTATGAGTAGAGCTAACATTTGAGGATAGAGCCGCAGTTGAGGCTATGGGATTGCGATACATTATGTATATGCCTGAGTTTTGGGCAAACATGGGATTCCTGACTGCATTAGCCAAGAGATGGCACTCAGAGACATGCACATTTCATTTGCCCATGGGTGAGATGATAGTCACATTGTAGGATGTATATAGGATACTGAGGATATCGATCGCTGGGGAGTTGGTTCCTTACGATTGAAAGGGAGACAAGGATGCACTGAGACGAGTGTTCTAGGATCCAGGACTGGAGATGAGGCAAGACATGTGGCCTAGGACACCATGACAGCTACAGGATTGGCACTACCAATGGTGCTGGCAGGAGTTATCAGTGGGTTCCTCTATCCAGACAGGGTGACACGAGGGTTGGCTATGGGATGGGGGAGGACTCTAGAGACATTGGTGACTGAGCACATCAGGTTTGCATGGGGACAATATCTGCTAGCACACTTGTATTATGAGTTGCATCAGTTTGTGTATCACAGATTAGCAGGATTGGGGTGTGGAGTGACATTATTACAGGTATGGGCATATGAGCATCTTTCAGTTACACACCCAATACACTTTAGAGGTAGGGGACATGGGCACAGTTATGTGCATCTGTATGATATGATTACTTCCCAGCCATAGATTGGGAGGCTAGAGTATTGGCACCGAGTGATTGATGAGGTAGACAGTGTGATATGGAGGCCTTACCGAGATTGTGAGGAGTGGGAGGATGATGCAGTGGAGCTGCTATATGTGTTTAGGAGTAGGTATTTGATTGGGAGGACACCATATGTTATTGAGCGACAATTGATAGATAGAGTGTGCATGCAGTTTGGCAGGATACAACGAATGCCACAGGGTTCAGGGATGTATGTATGAACATGGAGAGATCAGGCTCATTTAGGTCCATTATTGCCTTATGACCAGACAGTGACACAGATGCTCAAGATGGTTCCCATGCCTTGGGATATTTGGGCAGATGTGGAGGATGCAGGGATGGATGTTGAGTATAATGCATATTGAGCAGAGCATCTATTTCTACAGCTGATAGATCCAGTAGAGCCAATAGAGGGTGATGGTGGAGATGATAGTGGGGATGGTGGAGGCAGAGGTAGATGACGGAGGCAAGGTGCAGTAGCAGAGAGGAGAGTAGCTCGAAGGAGAGATGGAGGAGAGGAGAGGTAGGCTCATGTAGTCAAGGGTAGAGGTGGATTGTCATTACAGGTGCCAATAGCACAGGTTCTCAGATAGGGACAGAGACAACCATAGGAGCAGCCACAGGGATAGGGGAAGGAGGGAGGAGAGGAGAAGGATGAGCTACTATCCTTGAAGGAGATCTACCAGGGATAGGCAGATGAGATCCAGGACCTAGAGAGGGATGCAGCTAGGCTCAGGAGACAACTGAGGGACACTGAGCAAGAGAGAGATCAGGCTATTCAACGCTATATGGAGGCTGAGACAACACTGAGGGCAGATAGGTAGGCAACATAAGACACAAGGGCCGAATACGCCTATGTTCCACGGGCAGAGGATGAGATAGCTTACTGGAGGGACCTGTATTATGGAGTGGTGCCACTAGATCAGTGGGCTAGGAGTTGCCGGAGACCATCGTGAATGACGATGACCACTGGAGGGAGAGACAGGAGACATGCGTATAGTGTTGGGGTCATCGGTCCTCCACTACCACCAGATAGAGGGGGCAAGAGAGATGATCTTGGGGCAAGGACTTCCAGGGCTCAGACTCTGTTGAGGTGAGCTAGCTCCGAGGGAGGGAGTTCATCATAGCCTTAGAGGGCTCCCTATTTATCAGTTTTTGTACCATTTTTGTATGATGATGTAGACACCTTCGGGTGATCTTGTAGCCATATGTATTTTGACATCATTGTATCATGCCACTTATGATTTTGATATATACATATGAGATGATTCATCCTTGCAGCAACTATATGCATGTGTACCTATGTGATGTTGCTTCTATGTGATTCATGTTTCTATGTGATGCTTATGATATGTATGCAAATATGTACATGATAAAATGCAATATATTTTTGTTCTTTTATGTTTTTATATGTCATGCATGATGCAAATGTGAATGTATGAAATGCAAAAAACTATTTACATGACGAGAATGTAAAATGTGCTAACCTGTGTTGTGTGCAGCATGTGATGTAATTGTGATATCTATATGTATGTATGAAATGCTAATATGTGGTAATGCAGGTGCAAACTACATGAAATACAAATATTTTTGGCGTGTCGTTATACTCAATCATGTGATAGCAAGCTACACAGACTCCAAAAGGATGATGGAGTTCAATCAAGAAATGGGGATGGAAGATAGAAGATATGGAAGTGAAAGAGCTTCTTGTGCTTTATCATCATTGAATTTTATTATGGGGTCTGCGGTTGAATTCCTTACACTTTCTAGAAAAAATATCTAAATCCAGCTGAACTAACACTGTATCATTTAACTCTGGTAAAAAGATTACAAGGGAAGACGAGCTCATCAATTTGGGCAAAATAGGTCTCATGTTTAGTTCGTGGTTTTCCCCAGTTAATTCTAGGCAAAGAAGGAAAGTGGAAACAGAAACAAGCAGCTGACAGAATACCCAGATCTTTTAAAACAAATTGCGGTAATTTAGAAAGTTGTTGAACATACCTTCCTCTGTACTCTATAAACCCCTATCGCAGCCTATTTCTCCCGCTTGAAAAAGTCCTTCTCAAAATCTTCTCAAGAAAATAATAATCCCAACGAGACAACTACTCAGTTTTAAAGCCAAGAAAATCTTACCCATCATTACTAAAAGCTGCCTTCATTACTCCTTGTTCGTGTGACCTTACTTTGAAATGATTGCACTGACGTATGCCTTAAATGTTAAGTCACTTCACTTCTGACACATCGGATCCTCACACATACTCGCCATAAATGGAAGATTTCAAATCATTGAAGAAAGAATATTCCTCCCCTCGATGACTGTTTGTCATGTTCTAAAAGTCCACACCATCAACACGTGGCAAGTCACATGTCTTTCAAGAAACCTATACATAAAACTCTGACTCTTGTGAAACCATCGCAACACAACACAAACATGATAAATCTTGAACTTTGAACCTTGAACGAAAAAGGTTCAAGTTCAAGGTTCAAAGAATGCAAAATGTCGACAAGGACTAGCAAGACTGAAAAACAGCACAGGAGGAAAAACATTCAAAACAACGCCCATTGAACTTTGAACCTTGAACCAAAAAGGTTCAAATTCAAGGTTCAAGTTCAACGCAGTGAAACTTAACAATGACCGAATTACATGGGCAAAATTTTAAACAAATTTCTTGACCAATGAATTAGATAAGCATTACTTTAAACAAGGACGCATATGGAATGGAAATTTTATATGGGTCCAATAGTGGCTCTGCATGGGGACTGGGACTTGTAAAGTACCTAGCAATGAATCACAAGATCTCTGGTTTCGCAGCATAACTGACCAAGGTTCAACTCACAACAAAAACGGACACACCTAGACTAGCACAACACAAAAGAAAGTATGTACAAACTAATAGGGGATGCCTGTTTACAATTGATACAATTTTAAGTCCTGCCCATTATAGGACAGGGGAAGTTCAAAACCATCCTGGTAAGAAAGTTTAAAAGAACTGGTCCCCTTTACTTCGTGAATCACATAAGGCCCCTTCCACAACAATTCAAATTTTCCATGAGCACCTTTTGGTTCCCTCCTTTTATCCCATAACAACACCAGGTCCCCTTTCATGAATTTTTTGGGGCTTGCTCTCTGATCAAAAATCTTTTTAACCCTCATCTGATGTTTTGTAATCTTGTCAACCAGCTTCTCCCTTTCTTCTTCGATCTTGGTTAAGTACATGATTCATTTTTCAAGAGAGCTCTGGAAAAATGCATCTTCTATCACCGTCTGAAGTTTAGAAGCTGCTAATTCCAAAGGAAGAGAGAGTTGTGCGCCGATACCATATACCAGCTCAAATGGTGACATTCCTATGGTTCGTTTTGGTGAATTTTGATCCGCCCATAGTGCTTCATGTAGCTTCTTATGCCAATCCCTGAAATTTTCACTAACCAACTTTCTGATGATGTTGATCAAGTTCTTGTTACTTGATTCTGCCTAACCGTTACACTGCGGATAATAATCAGGAGCGTGTGCCAAAGAAATTTCGTGATCATAGCAAAATAAGTTCAACTCAGATGAAGAGAAATTTGATGCATTATCTGTGACTATTTTCTGAGGGACTCCAAACCTGACAAGAATATTCTCCTTAAGGAATGTACACACAATTTCTGAGGTAGTTTTCTTTACGGGGATAGCTTCCACTTACTTAGTGAAATAATCACTTGCTGTTAATATGTGAGTGTGCCCCGCACTGGAAATGGGGTTCAAAGGTCCAATAAAATCTAGTCCCCACTGCTTAAACGGTTCTTCAATTACCACAGGCCTCAAAGGCAAGGTGGCCAACTGGGGTTTATTTGTAAACAACTTGCATTTCTCACACCTCGACACCCAAGCATATGCATATCGAAACATCCCTAGCCAATAGTAAAAGTTTCTCAGGATTTTGTATGCAGTAATAGTAGAGGAAAAGTGGCCTCCGCATGCTTCATTATGGAAAGTTTTCAATAGAGCTTCTTGGTGTGGTTTATCCACACATCGGAGGAAAGTGCCATCTAAACCTTTCTTCTACAATATGTTATTAAAGATAACGCACTTTGCAGCTTTCAACATCAAATTCCTTTTTTCCCTCGGAGAAAGATGATCTAGACAGTCTCCATACGTAAGATAATACACCACATTGGTCAACCAAGAATCTTGATGATCAACGAACAGGGTTAAAGGTAAACTATCCTCCTCTTTGGACTCATTCTCCGCCATCAATCTACAGAGGCCTTGTCCTCTAACCAGTTTAGTAGGCTTGATATCTAAATTGAATTCTTGTATCTTGGAGACCCAAGATGCTCTATTGTTGATGCCAACATCTTGTTGAGTTAAAACAACCTTTACTACAGAATTGGGAACAAAAACAATTGCATGTGAGTGAAGTATATAATACCTAAACTGCTTCACGGCTTTTACCACCACATAAGCCTGCTTCTCTAAGTGTGAGTACTTCAACTAATGTTTCTTCAGGGGAATACTCATAAATGAAATCGACACCTCCTCATTATCTTCACCTTTTTGCACCAAAATCTCAGACATAGTATATTCTGATGCATAACAATAAATAATAAAGTCCTTATTAAAGTTTGGGTTTACCAAGGTAGGCGCATGTGCAATTGCCTTCTTAATCTCTTTGAAAGCTTTTCTGCCAGCTTCATTCCTCTTAAAGGCTACCTTTTCACTCATCATATTCATAATGTATTTGGTAGTTTCAACAAACTCAGGAATAAAACATCTTAAGAAGTTCACTTGTCCAAAGAAGGACCTTACTCCATTTCTATTTTGAGGGGAAACTAAGCTGTTGTATTTCCTTTACCCTTTGTGGATCAACTTTTACTCTGTCCTACGAAACGATATGTCCTAGAAGTATTCCCTCCGTGACACCAAAAATAGACTTTTTAGGGTTTAAGGATACCCCATGCTCTCTACATCTCACTAGAACCTTTCTCAAATCCCGCACATGATGCTTCCTTCTTCTGGAGAAAACAGTTAAATCATCTGAATATACAACAATAATCTTATCCCTCAAATGTCCAAAGGAAAGATCCATTGCCCTTTGAAAAGTTGCTCCTACGTTAATCAACCCGAAAGGCATCCTATTATACGCAAAGGTACCCCAAGGAGTTATAAAAACTGTCTTGTGTTGATCCTGCTCCATGACACTAATCTGATTATACCCAGAAAAACCATCCAACATAGACATCATCTCTGACCGAGAAAAAGTTTGTCAAATATGATCCATCGCAGGTAGGGGGTAATTATCTTTAAGACTTGCTTGATTTAAGTTTCTAAAATCAACACAGATTCGTATCTCACCATTTTTCTTCCGAACAGGAACTATGTTCGCAATCCAGGTAGAATGATGTAGAGGATAAATAATTCGGGCTTTCAACATCTTGTCACCCTCATGAAAAATAGCTTCTGCTACCTTTGGATTAAAATTTCTTAACTTCTGCCGAAATGGATTAATACCTGGTTTCAAAGGAATTTGATGTTGAAACTTACCATCCTTGAATTTCTTAAAATCGTCATAACCCCATGCAAAGACATCTTTAAACTCAACCAGCAAATTAATGAACTTCCTTCTTTCCACTTCAGAACAACATTTTCCCAAATTAACAAATTTAGGATCCTCATTAGTACCAATGTTAATTTGCTCATACTCCCCAAAGCTTTGAAAGACAGGAGCTTCCTTATCTCTTTGTTTAACATATCCATCTTTCTTGTCGAAAAGACGTTCAAGAGAAACTAAACCCTTTGGAATTTTATTCCCTTTTAACTGCAACATCCCATCATGTACTTCTTCTAGTGTCGAGAGAAAATTCTTTACAACTTGTCCCTAAACCCTCATAAAACAAGGATGTAAAAATATCGGCACATTGTAGAAAGTTCTAAATCTGTTTATCATTTTCAAACACCTACCAGGATTCAGAATTATCTGGCAGACTAGGTCTATAAACTAGTTCAACCCTATAAGTGTGGATTGTGAAATCTGGGTGTGGAACCAGTAAGGCTGCAGATACTGCCAAAGAATTTGCCTTCAAATTAAACTCCCTAGGAAGGACTTCAATTGAAAAAGCGTCGAAGGCTTCAATCTCATCCCAAACATGATTCTTATAGTGTCTCAATCTCTTATTTTTCACCACAAATAAGCCCCTCACCTTCTTAACAATAAGTTCTGCATCACCTCTCACCTTCAATATTTTGATTTGCAACTTCTTTGCTTTAGCCAATCCTAATAGAAAGGCCTCATATCCGGCCGTATTATTCATGTTTTCAAATTCCAACTTGAAAGAATAAGGAATGACCTTTCCACGGGGAGGTATCAAAACGACCCCAACCCCTGATCCAGAAGACGAACAACTCCCATCAAATTCCATAGACTAGAGTTCATTAGATCTACCTGCATCTAGTAACATACTCTCATCCTGAGGTTCAACCGATATCATGTAATTGCCAAAGCTACAATCTTGATACAAAATTTTAGCTTTCGGATCATCTAAGGGAAAGACTATGTACTTAGCCTTCGTTTTAGGGTGCAAAAGGACTCTTTGTTTTCCAACTGTGATCACCACTTGAGACCAATCTATCCTTATTTCCCCTCCCATGTCTTTACAAAAAGTGTGACTCAACAACATACCATAGCTAGCCGGAATGTCAGCCACTAGGATTGTCAACTTGATTCTTTTGGCAGGATGTGCTACTAAGGCAACCTGCGCATCTATAATTTGCCCTAATAAAGAAACCTTCTTGGAATCCATGGAGTAACATTTTCCAAAGGTCTTTGTTAGGGTTAAACCTAAAGCTTTTGCTACAGCTGAAGGCATGACATTATCGGATGCTCTCGAATCAATTATGCAATTACTCAACTTATGCCCGTTAATGTATAGATACACATAGAAAGGTTCTGGTTTATTTTCAAGGTTGGGTTCGAGCAGATCATCTTGTAGAGGAACAGTCACTGATGAGACCACAAGAATTACTAGAGCAAGATTGACACTAGCATGAGCTGGAGAATCAATACTCATGGGTGTCTGGGTTTCACTTGCTAAGGCATGGGAATTACCCCCTTTGACAAATTCAACCAATCTATCTATTTCTTTTGGGTTTAATTTCAAATATTCAGCCGGAGAAACCTGAACACAAGATGTCTTGCAAAACTCAATGATATCAAAAGGGTTAGTAAAAGAATCAGAACTTGAAGGACCTGGAACCATTTTTGACATACCTCCATGACGAGTCAAGATTTCTTTTCCTTTCTCAGTACTGTGCATGGGTGTTACAACATCTTGAGATTTCAAATTCTTTTGAGTTCTTGTAAGAATTGCGTATGAGGAATCTTCCAAAGAGACCAACATGTTTCCTCCCCTTTCTGAGTTGGAGACATATTCCATATAATGAATTTCAGAGTCGCCAGGCACACTTGGGGAACCTCCTTCATCCGCTTCTAAGATTGTTTCTCCTTTACTGATCATTTGTGAAAAATGAACCATCTTTGGACACAAACAACCATCATGTTCATCAGTTAAATGAAACACACAAGAATTTACCTTGAGGGTTGGTGCTTCAATAGCAAGTCTTTGCTGAATAGGGGGTAATTGTAATTGTCTTCCTCCACCTCCTCCCTGTTAATTAGGATATCTCCTAGGAACATCTTGATATGGTTGGGAATAAGAAGTACTTGCTTTAGGAGTCTGCCTCTTTAGGGCAATTACATCATTCATTTAACCGTTGAATAACTGGATCTGAGGAAGTAGTGGGTTGGGCATTGAATATTTGTACTTCGCGTTTCCATTTTCCCGTAGTGATCAAATCATCCTCTAATTCAACTGCGAGGGTTTTAGCAGCATTCAAATTTGCAACCCTTTGCCTATGAATCAAGAAACTTATTTCAGAGGGCATAGAGTTAATAAAAAAACAGTTGAGATTATCATCTGAAGGTTTTTGGTTGACCAGAATCTTGTGTAGAATCTTATCAAATCTCACTACGAAGTCCCTCATGGATTCAGGAAGTTCCTTTTTCAACTGGGATAACTGAGCTAGGAGGGAGTGTTCATCTTCAGCTACCTTGAATCTAGCTTCGAATCTTGTCTTCAAATCCTACCAGGTCGTTATCACACTATTCGGCAAATAGTTAAACCGATTAGCCACCACTCCTGTCAATGTCTGGATAAACAGCCTGATAGCCACATCTTCATGTTGAACCGCTATTACTCCACTGGCTACGCTGAAAGAATTCAAAAGCTCATCTACAGTGAATGCCCCATCCTCGCTAAATTTGGGTAAATGATCTCTAGCAGCTTTTGGCAAGGGATTAAGGTTCAAACCTAGGTTCAACAAGCCTACAGCTACCCCCCACGGGTTGTTGGCTGGCATTGGGAGAATAATATTAAGAGGAGTAGGATTAAATGAAATTGGTAAGGCAACACCGTGCAGGACCAATGCTTGACAAAATGGAGATGCAGGTGATGATGACAAAGGAGATGGAGGTCTACTCCTTGCCCTTCGTAGGGGCGAGATGGTGGATTGGAAATTTAAATTCTGCAATTCTTCAAAGATGGGATCAGAAAACCCACCCCCCTCCTCTGGGATCTAGTATACGGCCTAGAGTCCAGTGTGGAACAATCAGAGCAACAAACATCTGGGAATCTAGAATTGATTAATAGGGACATGGATAAAGAAAACCCTAGGAACCACTACTCTTTCAACAACTAACACAAGATGATCCGATTGTCTTTCTATTTTGTTAAGAAGAGCACTTATTCTATCATACTCTGCTTGACTTGTTCTATGCCTCAAGGCTAGAGTATCCAGCTCTGAGGTAATGTTACTTTTTTCCTCTTGTACCCAGTTTAGATTTGGTTGCAACACAGGCAAAAACCCTTCAAGAGGTAATACCATTTATGAAGAACATAGTACACTATAATGACGATCTGGTTTTAAAACCAATTATTCTCTTCGCTCCCCAGCAGAGTCCCCAAATATCTGTTGGTTAACAGATTTGTCTTTCCTTATTTGTTTAATCTTAAAGCATTGTAGGTCATAGAAAGGCAGACAAACTTTTACCAAACTATTGGAAAATAATTATATTGATTAACCTCTGAATTAAGGTACAACTCCCTCTAGTAAATATTTGTTCGGCTCCAAATTACATACAATTAATAGAATGTTTTTCAAAGCACTTAAAGGCAATTGCATATACCAGTCAATACAAAATGAATGCAAGCACTGATCCATATATAAATTTTTATATAAAGCTGACAGACTTCATACGAACACTAAAACAAAATGAAAAGCTTATAAAGATGGAAATTGCCAATAGTTTTCTGCACATATAGAAAGTATAACAGCCCCTTCTTCGAAATAGATTTACATAGAAATCAAACTTCAAATATCAAACACACAGATTTGAAACTGAAAATAGTTGTTAACAAGATTTTGCATTCACCGATGGTCATCCACTCTCTACATACACAAAATGTTTTTAGCCAATCTTAAAGATAGTCTTTTCAAAAACTTAGTGAACCAGATCAAAGTCATTACAAAACATATTTATAGGTCACCAGACCCAATAGTTTCTTTTTACCAAAGTAAAATTAACTCGTAAGAGTTAATAGAAAGCAACCCTAACTGTATAAATGAAAGTACGGAAAATAACTAGACTCGCTGGCAAACAACTGCCAGCAAGTGCTAGTCATGTCGTCTACTTAGTTCCGGTGTGATCGCTCGTGCTGGTGTCTTGAACAGATACAATCACTACCTTCACCGCACTCCAGTCTCGATGCACTTTTGAAAACTCCTGGATTACAGTTACATGTGGCAAATGGATATGAATTACTCTCTGCTTCCAAAGCTCCTTCTTTCTCTTCACCATCTGCACTTTATCTTTGTGGGAATCTAGGTGATCGAGACAAATAGTGAGCATCGATTCCACCTTAGAGATCCTCGTAAAGTCTTCCATAGACAAGGATTTCTCCATCTTGATTTGTCTGATGTGGCTGCTAAACTGGTTAATCATCTTCGTGGTGTCTTCCAGGGTTTCGCTATCTTCTTTAAGTAATTGAACATCCACGCAGTGTAACTCCTTCTGCATGGTCGCCCTTAAGGCCGTTAATTCGCCACGCAGACTAGTCGAATCATTATAACCTTGTTCAATAATTTGGTTGTGCCACTCAATACTCTCCTTACAAATAAACATTACATCCTCATTTAATCCCAACACTTGGTTGTCAGCAAGAAAGTTCATTAGACCATATAGCTGAATATCACGCATCTGTTTTCAAATCACAGCCCACTTAGATTTCTCCTTCTGCCACGAGACCAAGTCAGAATCCAACGCTTTGGTGACCTCATTGGCTTCTTTGAAAATCTGGACCAAATCTGTTATGTAATTATTTGCCTGATGCATGATTGAGGTGAGCCATTCTGAGAAAACCTCGGCAATCATCCTGTTTTGTTGAACTTCATCGAAGAATTTTTGATTACTAGGTGATTTTGGACTAAATGGTGCTGAATGCCGGGACAATGGTAATGGGCTATTCTGCAAAGCATGAATATACTGGGCCATTTGTGTTAAACTTTGTTTCAACTCAGCCTTGTCTATCTCGTCCTTCCAATCTCGTCCTTCCAAGTATGGGAGATAATTTGTTTAGTCGAAGTTTCCAGATGCTTCACATCTATGGCTCTGGTTCCGACCCCCAAATCAATTTGGTCTAGCAATGTCTGTAGTCCAATGCCTCATGCTCTTGTCAAAATCAATCATAGCCTCTGTTTTCAACTTTTTGGGCTTTGTAGACCTTCCCAGACATTTACTCACAGCATCCTCCATTGATACTGAAATTGGAACCACATTCCTTTTCCTGGTGATTGAATCACTTAACCATTTTGGTGCTAGAGTCAGTTCTTTTGAAGGCATGGGTGGAAATCCTACTGAGGATGGTGGTGTGGCATGGTCTATATGAGACTGGATTTCGAGTGTCCCTGGGTCCTAGAAAATAGTATCCATGTCAATTGAAACCTTGTCTGCTTCGGAAATAGGGGATGTCATCTTGCACAGTGTTTCCTCTGCATCCAAATCCAGAATGAGATGAGAAGCCGGCAACTAGAAACTCTTCTTGGACCTTGACTTGGTCACTCAACCAACAATAGAAAGCTCAACACCGATGTCAAGTTTCTCTTCTTTAATCCTTGCCTGTCCTTTTCCTGCATCAGAAACGGGAATGTTAGTCAAAATAGAAGTTTTACTTGCGGTACTCCTCTTTCCACTTTTGCTTCTTGAACTGGTTGCTCGTGTCGGATGAAATCAACAACTCCTAAGCCAATTTTCCATCCTACGCATTACACTGAAGGTGCATGTCTGAATACTATCCCCCATCTTCTTTCTCCAATCCACTTCTGGAAGAGGTCCATCATGGACCCGCTTCATAAACTCTGAATCAAGTATGTCTTCATCATCGGTGGTGACACCCGAGGTATCCATTGGCAATTTCATGTCATGGATTTGTTTCAAAGCTAATCTGGACCAACTCCTTCTATATACTTCAAATTCATCCTGGCAACCCTTCCGATAATCCTCCAACTAAGGAACATGTTGATCAGGTACCATCTTCTTCACATACTGAGCAATAAAACCTTTACTATCAAAGTTATCCCTTTTCACAAAGGTCTTCAAATGAAACCTTTTAAATTCTATTTCAAGATTTAGTGCATCAGAGACTGACCTACAACTATAATGGCCTAAATCAATGGGAAAAATCCCACTTGTGTCGGAGTCCTCACCATAATCTTTTGCGACATAAGAAGGCTGTCTAGAAACTTTGATCAAAATGCAGGAGTCTAAAACATACCTAGGTAGTCTAAAGGGTTCACCTTTAAATCTTCCAACTCTTAGGTAAGTGAAGTGGCTGAACTGTATAAATAAACTGATTTATATGTTAACAAGCTCAATTACTTCTGCAGACATTCTTCTATGCAAATTACCCTATATTTCAAAGGTCAGCCTTCCAACAAAAACATCATTCCAACAAAGATAATCATCAACATGCCCTTTCAAAGTCAGACTACGATGATACTCATAAATTCTCATGCCTTGAACCCATTTTACATGAGACAACCCAGGACATTCTCTCACATAGGCAAGCATATATAATAGATAGGATGACATATAAAAATTAGGCATTCCCAGATAATTACTCAAACCTTCATGTAACCTTTCTGCAATGACAGTTCCCCAGTCGATGAACTGACTTCTATCCAGAGTGACCTGGATGAAGAAATACATTCAGTCCTCCCAGTAAAAAGAGTGGGAATTACCCTTTACCCTGCTCAACAGTATTACCAAGTCTCGGATTGCAGGAATTAAATGTTCACGGGTTAGAGGTCTCGACAGCCTCGAGCCCCCTTCTTGGAATTTTAGGAGCCAGTTCCATGCAATAACAGTTCTATAATACTATTTTTTCTCAGAGAAAACTCCGTAGGATTTTCCAATGGTCCAATCTTCATAGGGTTCCCGGTGTGGAATACCCATGGCTGCCATTGCCGTTTGTCTATCAATGGACAACAAGACTTCACCATCATTTTTCCTTATGCATCTATTACCCTTGTCATAATGATTCATACATTCTAAGACTAACACAGGGCAAGGAGCAACTGTGGGAAAGGTGGCTGCTTCTAATAATCCGCTCTATGCTACATCTCTCATCATGGGGTCTGCAGCAAAATTCCTTACTCTTTCTAGAAAAACATCTAAATCCAGCTGAACTAACGCTGTATCACTTAACTCTGGTAAAAATCTTACAAGGGAAGATGAGCTCATCAATTTGGGCAAAACAGGTCTCATGTTTAGTTCATGGTTTTCCCCAATTAATTCTAGGCAAAGAAGGAAAGTGGAAACAGAAACAAGCAGCTAATAGAATACCCAGATCTTTTAAAACAAACTACAGTAATTTAGAAAGTTGTTGAACATACCTTCCTCTGTACTCTGTAAACCCCTATCGCAGCCTATTTCTCCTGCTTCAAAAACTCCTTCTCAAAATCTTCTCAAGAAAATAATAATCCCAACGAGACAACTACTTAATTTTAAAGCCAAGAAAATCTTACCCATCATTACTAAAAGCTGCCTTCATTACTCCTTGTTCGTGTGACCTTACTTTGAAATGATTGTGTTGAAGTATGCCTTAAATGTTAAGTCACTTCACTTCTGATACAAGGGATCCTCACACATACTCGCCATAAATGGTAGATTTCAAATCATTGAAGAAAGAATATTCCTTGCCTCGACGGCCGTTTATTATGTTCTAAAAGTCCGCGTCGTCACCACGTGGCAAGTCACATGTCTTTCAAGAAACCTATACATAAACTCTGACCCTTGCGAAACCATCGCAACACAGCACAAACATGACAAATCTTGAACTTTGAACCTTGAACGAAAAAGGTTCAAGTTCAAGGTTCAGAGAATTCAAAATGCCGACAAGGACTAGCAAGGCTGAAAATCGCATGGGAGGAAAAACATTCAAAACAACGCCCATTGAACTTTGAACCTTGAACCAAAAAGGTTCAAGTTCAACGCAGTGAAACTTAACAATGACCGAATTACATGGGCAAAATTTTAAACAAATTTCTTGACCAATGAATTAGATAAGCATTATTTCAAACAAGGACACATATGGAATGAAAATTTTATATGAGTCCAACAATGGCTCTGCATGGGGACTGGGACTTGTAAAGTACCTAGCAATGGATCACAAGATCTCTGGTTTCGCAACATAACTAACTAAGTTTCAACTCACAACAAAAATGGACACACCTAGACTAGCACAATACAAAAGAAAGTATGTACAAACTAACAGGGGATGCCTGTTTACAATTGATACAATTTTAAGTCCTTCCCATTATAGGACAGGGGAAGTTCAAAACCATCCTGGTAAGCAAGTTTAAAAGAATTGGGCCCCTTTACTTCGTGAATCACATAAGGCCCCTTCCACAGCGATTCAAATTTGTCATGAGCACCTTTCGGTTCCCTCCTTTTATCCCATAACAACACCAGGTCCCCTTTCATGAATTTTCCGGGCCTTGCTCTCTGATAAAAAATGTTTTTAACCCTCATCTAATGTTCTGTAATCTTGTCAACCAGCTTCTCTCTTTCTTCTTTGATCTTGGTTAATTACATGATTCATTTTTTAAGAGAGCTCTGGAAAAATGCATCTTCTATCACCATTTGAAGTTTAGAAGCCGCTAATTCCAAAGGAAGAGAGAGTTGTGCGTTGATACCATATACCAGCTCAAATGGTGACATTCTTATGGCTCATTTTGGTGAAGTTTGATCCGCCCATAGTGCTTCATGTAGCTTCTTATGCCAATCTCTGAAATTTTCACTGACCAACTTTCTGATGATGTTGATCAAGTTCTTGTTACTTGATTCTGCCTGACCGTTACCCTGCAGATAATAATCAGAAGCGTGTGCCAAAGAAATTCCGTGATCATAGCAAAATAAGCTCAACTCGGATGAAGAGAAATTTGATGCATTATCTCTGACTATTTTCGGAGGGACTCCAAACTTGACAAGAATATTCTCCTTAAGGAATGTACACACAATTTTTGAGGTAGTTTTCTTTATGGGGATAGCTTCCACCCACTTGGTGAAATAATCCATTGCTGTTAATAGGTGAGTGTGCCCTGCACTAGAAATGGGGTTCAAAGGTCCAATAAAATCTAGTCCCCACTACTTAAACGATTCTTCAATTACCACGGGCCTCAAAGGCAAAGTGGCCAACTGGGGTTTACCTGTAAACAACTTGCATTTCTCACACCTCGACACCCAAGCGTATGCATCTCGGAATATCCCTGGCCAATAGTAACAGTTTCTCAGGATTTTGTATGCAGTAACAGTAGAGGAAAAGTGGCCCTCGCATGCTTCATTATGGAAAGTTTTCAATAGAGCTTCTTGGTGTGGTTTATCCACACATCGGAGGAAAGTGCCATCTAAACCTTTCTTCTACAATATGTTATTAAAGATAACGTACTTTGCAGCTTTCAACCTCAAATTCCTTTTTTCCCTAGGAGAAAGATGATCTAGACAGTCTCCATACGTAAGATAATACGCCACATTGGTGAACCAAGAACCCTGATGATCAACGAACAGGGTTAAAGGTAAACTATCCTCCTCTTTGGACTCATTCTCTGCCATCAATCTACAGAGGCCTTGTCCTCTGACCAGTTTAGTAGGCTTGATATCTAAATTAAATTTTTGTATCTTGGAGACCCAAGCTGCTCAATTCTTGATGCCAACATCTTGTTGAGTTAAACCAGCCTTTATTGCAGAATTGGGAACAAAAACAATCGCATGTGAGTGAAGTATATAATACCTAAATTGCTTCACGGCTTTTACCACCGCATAAGCCTGCTTCTCTATTTGTGAGTACTTCAACTCATGTTTCTTCATAGGAATACTCATAAAGGAAATCGACACCTCATTATCTTCACCTTTTTGCACCAAAATCCCAGACACAGTATGTTCTGTTGTATAACAATAAATAATAAAGTCCTTATTAAAGTCTGGGTTTACCAGGGTAGGCGCATGTGCAATTTCCTTCTTAATCTCTTCGAAAGATTTTTTGTCAGCTTCATTCCACTTAAAGGCTACCTTTTCACTCATCATATTCACAATGTATTTGGTAGTTTCAGTAAAATCAGGAATAAAACGTCTTAAGAAGTTCACCTGTCCAAAGAAGGACCTCACTCCATTTCTATTTGAGGGGAGACTAAACTGTTGTATTTCCTTTACCCTCTGTGGATCAACTTTTACTCCCTCCTGCGAAACGATATGTCCCAGAAGTTTTCCCTCCGTGACACCAAAAATAGACTTTTTAGGGTTTAAGGATACCCCATGCTCTATACATCTCACTAGAACCTTTCTCAAATCCCGCACATGATGCTTCCTTCTTCTGGAGAAAATATTTAAATAATCTAAATATACCACAATAATCTTAAACCTAAATCTTTTGCTACAGCTGAAGGCATGCCATTATCAGATGCTCCCGAATCAATTATGCAATTACTCAACTTATGCCCGTTAATGTATAGAGACACATAGAAAGGTTTTGGTTTATTTTCAAGGTTGTGTTCAAGCAGATCATCTTGTAGAGGAACAATCCCTGATGAGACCACAAGAGTTAGTAGAGTAGGACTGACATTAGCATGAGTTGGAGAATCAATACTCATGGGCATCTAGGTTTCACTTGCTAAGGCATGGGAATTACCCCCTTTGACGAGTTCAACCAATCTATCTATTTCTTTTGGGTTTAATTTCAAATATTCAGCCGAAGAAATCTGAACACAAGATGTCTTGCAAAACTCAATGATATCAAAAGGGTTAGTAAAAGAATCAGAACTTGAAGGACCTGGAACCATTTTTGACATACCTCCATGACGAGTCAAGATTTCTTTTCCTTTCTCAGTACTGTGCATGGGTGTTACAACATCTTGAGATTTCAAATTCTTTTGAGTTCTTGTAAGAATTGCATATGAGGAATCTTCCAAAGAGACCAACATGTTTCCTCCCCTTTCTGAGTTGGAGACATATTCCATATAATGAATTTCAGAGTCGCCAGGCACACTTTGGGAACCTCCTTCATCTGCTTCTAAGATTGTTTCTCTTTTATTGATCATTTGTGAAAAATGAACCATCTCTGGACACGAAGAACCATCATGTTCATCAGTTAAATGAAACACACAAGAATTTACCTTGAGGCGTGGTGCTTCAATAACAAGTCTTTGCTGAACAGGGGGCAATTGTAATTGTCTTCCTCCACCTCCTCCCTATTGTTTAGCATATGTCCTAGGAACATCTTGATATGGTTGGGAATAAGAAGTACTTGCTTTAGGAGTCTGCCTCTTTAGGGCAATTACTTCATTCATTAACTGTTGAATAACTCGATCTGAGGAAGTAGTGGGTTGGGCATTGGATATTTGTACTTCACATTTCCATTTGCCCGCAGTGATCAAATCATCCTCTAATTCAACTGCGAGGGTTTTAGCAGCATTCAAATTTGCAACCCTTTGCCTATGAATCAAGAAACTTATTTCAGAGGGCATAGAGTTAATAAAAAAACATTTGAGATTATCATCTAAAGGTTTTTGGTTGACCGGAATCTTGTGTAGAATCTTATCAAATCTCACTATGAAGTCCCTCATCGATTCAGGAAGTTCCTTTTTCAACTGTGATAATTGAGCTAGGAGGGAGTTTTCATCTTCAGCTACCTTGAATCTAGCTTAAAATCTTGTCTTCAAATCCTGCCAGGTCGTTATCACACTATTTGGCAAATGGTAAAACCAATCAGCTGCCACTCCTGTCAATGTCTAGATAAACAGCCTGATAGCCACATCTTCATGTTGAACCACTATTACTCCACTGGCTACGCTGAAAGCATTCAAATGCTTATCTACAGTGACCGCCCCATCCCCGCTAAATTTGGGTAAATGATCTCTAGCAGCTTTTGGCAAGGGATTAAGGTTCAAACCTAGGTTCAACGGGCCTACAGCCACCCCCCATGGGTTGTTGGCCGGCATTGGGAGAATAATATTAAGAGGAGTAGGATTAAATGAAATTGGTAAGGCAACACCTTGCAGGACCAATGCTTGACAAACTTGAGATGCAGGTGATGATGGCAAAGGAGATGGAGGTCTACTCCTTTCCCTTCGTTGGGGTGAGATGGTGGATTGGAAATTTAAATTCTGCAATTCTTCAAAGATAGGATCAGAAACCCCCCCCCCCTCCTCTGGGATCTAATATACGGCCAAGAGTCCAGTGTGGAACAATCAGTGCAACAAATGTTTGGGAATCTGGAATTGATTATCAGGGACGTAGATAAAGAAAACCCTAGGAACCACTACTCTTTCAACGACTAACACAGGCTGATTTGATTGTCTTTCTATTTCGTTAAGAAGAGCACTTATTCTATCATACTTTGCTTGACTTCTTCTATGCCTCTAGGCTAGAGTATCCAGCTCTGAGGCAATGTTACTTTGTTCCTCTTGTACCTAGTTTAGATTTGGTTGCAACAAAGGAAAAAACCCTTCATGAGGTAATACCATTTATGAAGAACAGAATACACTATAATGACGATCTGGTTTTAAAACCAATTATTCTCTTCGCTCCCCAGCAAAGTCACCAAAAATTTGTTGGTAAACAGATTTGTCTTTCCTTATTTTTTTAATCTTAAAGCACTGCGAGTGATAGAAAGGTAGAAAAACTTTTACCAAACAGATGGAAAATCATTATATTGATTAACCTCTGAATTAAGGTACAACTCCCTCTAGTAAATATTCGTTCGGCTCCAAATTACATACAATCAATAGAATGCTTTTCACCAGAAAATACTTAAAGGCAATTGCATACACCAGTCAATACAAAATGAATGCAAGCAGTGATCCATATATAACTTTTTATATAAAGTCGGCAGACTTCATACGAACACTAAAACAAAATGAAAAGCTTATCAAGATGAAATTTGCCAATAGTTTTCTGCACATATAGAAAGTATAACAGCCCCTTCTTCAAAATAGATTTACACAGAAATCAAACTTCAAATATCAAGCACACAGATTTGAAACTGAAAATAGCTGTTAACAAGATTTTGCATTCACCGATGGTCATCCACTTTCTACATACACAAAATGTTTTTAGCCAATCTTAAAGATAGTCTTTTCAAAAACTTAGTGAACTAGATCAAAGTCATTACAAAACATATTTATAGGTCACTAGACCCAATAGTTTCTTTTTACCAAAGTAAAATTAACTCGTAAGAGTTAATAGAAAGCAACCCTAACTGTATAAATGAAACTAAGGAAAATAACTAGACTCGCTGGCAAACAATTGCCAGCAGTGCTAGTCATGTCGTCTGCTCAGTTTCGGTGTGATCGCTCGGGTTGGTGTCTTGAACGAACACCATCACTGCTTTTGCCGCGCTCCACTCTCGATGCACTTTTGAAAACTCTTGGATTATAGTTACATGTGGCAAACTGATATGAATTACTCTTTTCTTCCAGAGGTCCTTCTTTCTCTTCACCATCTGCACTTTATCTTTGTGGGAATCCAGGTGATCGAGACAAACAGTGAGCATCGATTCCACCTTAGAGATCCTCGTAAAGTCTTCCACAGACAAGGATTTCTCCATCTTGATTTGTCTAATGTGGCTGCTAAACTAGTTAATCATCTCCATGGTGTCTTCCAGGGTTTCTCTATCTTATTTAAGTAATTGAACATCCATGCAGTGTAAGTCCTTCTGCATGGTCGCCCTTAAGGCTGTTAATTCGCCATGCAGACTGGCCGACTCATTATAACCCTCTTCAATAATTTGGTTGTGCCACTCAATACTCTCCTTACAAATAAACATTACATCCTCATTTAATCCTAACACTTGGTTCTCAGCAAGAAAGTTCATTAGACCATAACGCTGAATATTATGTATCTGTTTTAAAATCACAACCCACTTAGATTTCTCCTTTTGCCACGAGACCAAGTCGGAATCCAATGCTTTGGTGACCTCATTGGCTTCTTTGAAAATCTAGACCAAATCCGTTATGTAATTAGTTGCCTGATGCATGATCGAGGTGAGCCATTCTGAGAAAACCTTGGCAATCATCCTGTTTCGTTGAACTTCATCGAAGAATTTTTTATTGCTAGGTGATTTTGGACTAAATGGTCCTAAATGCTGGGACAATGGTAATGGGCTATCCTGCAAAGCATGAATATATTGGGCCATTTGTGTTAAACTTTGTTTCAACTCAACCTTGTCTCCCTCGTCCTTCCAAGTCGGGAGATAATTCGTTTAGTCGAAGTTTCCAGATGCTTCACATCTACGGCTTTGGTTTTGACCTCCAAATCAATTCGTTCAACATCATAGTCTACTTCTAAAGCCATGGCAACATCTTTGTTGGACTTGGGTCTACTAATGTCTGCAGTCCAATGCCTCATGCTCTCATCAAAATCAATCATAGCCTCTGTTTTCAACCTTTTGGGCTTTGTAGACCTTCCTAGACATTTACTCACAACGTCCTCCATTGATACTGAAATTGGAACCACGTTCCTTTTCCTAGTGATTGAATCACTTAACCATTTTGGTGCTAGAGTCAGTTCTTTTGAAGGCATGCATGGAAATCCTACTGAGGATGGTGGTGTGGCATGGTCTATATGAGACTAGATTTCGAGTGTCCCTAGGTCCAGGAAAATAGTATCCATGTCAATTGAAACCTTGTCTACTTCGGAAACAGGGGATGTCATCTTGCACAGTGTTTCTTCTACATCCAAATCCAGAATGAGATGAGAAGCCGGTGGCTAGAAACTCTTCTTGGACAATGACCTGGTCACTTGACTAGCAATAGAAAGCTCAACCTCGATGTCAAGTTTCTCTTCTTTAATCCTTGCTTGTCCTTTTCCTGCATCAGAAACAGGAATGTTAGTCAAAATAGAAGTTTTACTTGCGGTACTCCTCTTTCCACTTTTGCTTCTTGAACTGGTTTCTCGTGTCGGATGAAATTGGCAACTCCTAAGCCAATTTTCCGTCATGCGCATTACACTGAAGGTGTGTGTCTGAATACTATCCCCCATCTTCTTGCTCCAATCCACTTCTGGAAGAGGTTCATCATGGACCCGCTTCATAAACTCTAAATCAAGTATGTCTTTATCATTGGTGGTGACACTTGAGGTATCCATTGGCAATTTCATGTCATGGATTTGTTTCAAAGTTAATCTGGACCAACTCCTTCTCCGTACTTCAAATTCATCTTGGCAACCCTCCCAATAACCCTCCAACTGTGGAACATGCTGATCAGGTACCATCTTCTTCACATACTGAGCAATAAAACCTTTATTATCAAAGTTATCCCTTTTCACAAAGGTCTTCAAATGAAACCTTTTAAATTCCAGTTCAAGATTTAGTGCATCAAAGACTGACCTACAACTATAATGGCCTAAATCAATGGGAAAAATCCCACTTGTGTCGGAGTCCTCACCATAATCTTTTGCGACATAAGAAAGCTGTCTAGAAACTTTGATCAAAATGCATGAGTTTGAAACATACCTATGTAGTCTAAAAGGTTCACCTTTAAATCCTCCAACTCTTAGGTAAGTGAAGTGGCCGAACTGTATAATGAAACTGCCATATATGTTAATAAGCTCAACTACTTCTGCAAACATTCTTCTATGCAAATTACCCTATAATTCAAAGGTCAACCTTCCAACGAAAACATCATTCCAACGAAGATAATCATCAACATGCCCTTTCAAAGTCAGACTAGGATGATACTCATAAATTCTCATGCCTTGAACCCATTTTACATTTGACAACCCAGGCCATTCTCTCACACAGGAAAGCATATATAACAAATAGGACGACAAATAAAAATTAGGCATTGCCAGATAATTACTCAAACCTTCATGTAACCTTTCTGCAATGACAGTTCCCCAGTCGATGAACTGACTTCTATCTAGAGTGACCTGGATGAAGAAATACATCCAGTCGTCCCAGTAAAAAGAGTGGGAATTACCCTTTACCCTGCTCAACAGTATTACCAAGTCTCAGATTGCAAGAATTAAATGTTCACGGGTTAGAGGTCTCGACAGCCTCGAGCCCCCTTTTTGGAATTTTAGGATCCAGTTCCGTGCAATAATAGTTCTATAATACTATTTTTTCTTAGAGAAAACTCCGTAGGATTTTCCAATGGTCCAATCTTCATAGGGTTCCCGGTGTGGAATACCCATTGCTGCCATTACCGTCTGCCTATCAATGGACAACAAGACTTAACCATCATTTTTCCTTATTCATCTATTACCCTTGTCATAATGATTCATACATTCTAAGACTAACTCAGGGCAAGGAGCAACTGTGGGAAAGGCGACTGCTTCTAATAATCCACTCTATGCTACATCTCTCATCATGGGGTCTACGACTGAATTCCTTTCTCTTTCTAGAAAAACATCTAAATCCAACTGAAATAATATTGTATCACTTAACTCTGGTAAAAAGCTTACAAGGGAAGACGAGCTCATCAATTTGGGCAAAATAGGTCTCATGTTTAGTTCGTGGTTTTCCCCAATTAATTCCAGGCAAAGAAGGAAAGTGGAAACAGAAACAAGCAGCTAACAAAATACCTAGATCTTTTAAAACAAACTGTAGTAATTTAGAAAGTTGTTGGACATACCTTCCTCTGTACTCTGTAAACCCCTATCGCAGCCAATTTCTCCCACTTCAAAAAATCCTTCTCAAAATCTTCTCAAGAAAATAATAATCCCAACGAGACAACTACTCAGTTTTAAAGCCGAGAAAATATTACCCATCATTACTAAAAGCTACCTTCATTACTCCTTGTTCGTGTGACCTTACTTTGAAATGATTGCGCTGAAGTATGCCTTAAATATTAAGTTACTTCACTTCTGACACAACGGATCCTCACACATACTCGCCATAAATGGCAGATTTCAAATCATTGAAGAAAGAATATTCCTCCCCTCGGCGACCATTTATCATGTTCTAAAAATCCACGCCGTCACCACGTGGCAAGTCACATGTCTTTCAAGAAACCTATACATAAAACTCTGACCCTTGCGAAACCATCGCAACACAACACAAACATGACAAATCTTGAACTTTGAACCTTGAACCAAAAAGGTTCAAGTTCAAGGTTTAGAGAATGCAAAATGCCGACAACGACTAGTAAGACTGAAAAATCGTGCGGGAGGAAAAACATTCAAAACAATGCCCGTTGAACTTTGAACCTTGAACCAAAAAGGTTCAAGTTCAAGGTTCAAGTTCAACACAGTGAAACTTAACAATGACCGAATTACATGGGCAAAATTTTAAACAAATTTCTTGACCAATGAATTAGATAAGCATTACTTCAAACAAGGATGCATATGGAATGGAAATTTTATATGGGTCCAACAACCTCAATAGGAAAGATAGCTTTAGCGCCATAAACAAGTGAATAAGGAGTGGCTTGCGTAGGTGTGCAGACACTTGTGCGATAAGCCCAAAGTACGAAATTAAGTTGGTTATGCCAATTTCGGCCAGCATCATCAACTGCCTTTTTAAGGATTTTAAGAATGGTTTTATTAGACGGCTTAGATTGACCATTACCTTGGGGGTAATAGGGAGTGGAGAAACAATGGGTAATATTTAAGTGATCACAAATTTCACGAACATCTTGGTTTTTGAAGGGATGTCCGTTATCAGTGATGATGGAAAGAGGAATACCGTACTGGAAATGATATAGTTAAGGATGAATGTGGCAATCTGTTTTCCATTGACTTGTGTAAGAGGCATGATTTCAATCCATTTTGTGAAATACTCTGTGGCAGTTATAATGGATGTGTCCATTGGAAGAAGGAGGGTGAATCTTGCCTATGAGATCGAGTCCCCATTGACAAAAGGGCCAAGGAGTAGCAATCGGTTGGAGTTCTTGTGCCGGCACATGAATAAGGTCTCCATGAATTTGACATTGCTTATATTTTTTGACAAACTGATATGAATCTTTTTCCAAACTGGGCCAATAATATCCAGTCCTGATGAGTTTCTTGGCTAAGGTAGGACCACTAGAATGTGGACCACATATACCTTCATGAACTTCGCCTAACGCTATCTGAGCTTCGTCCCCTTCTAAACATCTAAGAAGAGTGTCATCTAGACCTCGACGGTATAGGATATCGGCCAGTGATTTTTTTAGTGGCTAATATGCCAATAGGCTATTTTTTAAAATTTGGAAATCAAAATTTGGCTAATAGTTCAAGTTTTAAGGTGACCTAAATCGCCACATTTAAAAAAACAAATTATTTTAGTCTTATATAAATCGCCAACGAGTTTATTTTATTAAATTTTTGAGCTCAAAGATTCACCAAAATATTCGATACATGATTGGATCAAATTCACCAAAATTTTATAATTTATTATAAAAAATTAAATTAATTCACTAATAATACAACATAATTATTAGTTACAGTAGGGTTTTATTAGCAATATTTTCCATCATTTATTCAAAATATAATCTAATGACCATCATTGCATTTCATGAGGTAAATTGTACTTCCTACAAGTTGTAATGCTCATGGGGGTTGAGTTGCTTTTCAATTGTTGACCTCAATAGAAATCAATGGTATAAAAAAAAAATTGGGCTTCATGAGTATTACAATTTTGAAGTACATTTTATCTAACAAAATACAAAGACTATTAGATTAATTTAAATTAATGGCAGTAACTAAATAAAGAGGTGTCTGCCCTTTAAATTCATTAATGATTTCCACCTTAGGCATCTACTTTTCTATAAAAATATAAGATTTTAAATGAAATTATTTGCAATAGTAATTAATGCATACTTGTATTATTTTCTAAGATTCGCCAAGATTTTCTACCAAAAAAAATTGATGTAAAAAATTTCGCCAATAAAAATTATTATTTTTATCCAAAAAAAAAAAATATTCGCCAAGATTTTATATGTTTTTTGAGGGGGGGTTTCTTAAAGTTATCACTGATATTATCAGCTAACATGACATATCGGGAAGATTGGCAAATGAAAGTACGACGTTGGTTGTTGGATAAATCAGGAGGAAGGGTGTTGTTACAAAGGTATGTGAAGATGAAACCGTATAACTGGGAATCAAGACCAACAACACATATAAATCAACAGGAGTGATCTCATATGAGGGAACCTAAAGGCTATCCACCAAGAAATCATAGCGGGTTTCATTCTACGGTAGATCAGTCAATGAGGCAATAGTAGCCATGGCATTTGCGGCTTGATTCTGTTCTCTTGGTATCTGCTCAAAGGTTATCTTTATGAAATATTGCTTGAAGTCATCTACCATGCTCTTGTAGGGCATTGATTTTTCATCCTTTGTTTGGTAGTCATCGGTTGCTTGATGAATTACAAGTTGAGTCCCCAAAAAATGAAGTTCCTGGATCTTCCACTGAACTGCAATTCGTAATCCAGTTGTTAATGCCTCATATTCTGCTATAATATTAGTGCAAGAAAATGACAATTGGTATGATTTGGGAATGGAATCCCCTTGAGGTGTGATAAAGAGGATGCCAGCTCCTACACCATGTTGCGTGTACGAGTCGTCAAAGTACAATTGCCAAGGCTTCATGTGTGATACCGCCAAGATGGATTCATCTAGAAATTTTAAAATTAGAGGAGCATCATCTATCATGGGTGCATCTGCTAACTGATCTGTGATATCTTGTCCCTTTATTGCTTTTCTGTCCACATATTCAATGTCGAATTCACTCAAGATCATCACCCATTTAGCTAGTCTGCCAGTAAGCGCCGCCTTATTGAGAAGATACTTCAATGGATTGATCCTTGCAACCAGCTTAGTTTTATGAGTTAGCATGTAATGTCATAATTTCTAAGAAGCAAAAACCACAACAAGACACACGCTCAATTGGTGTGTAGTTAATCTCATAACCAACCAAAGTACGACTGATGTAATATACTACCTTTTCTTTGCCTTCAGCATCTTGTTGGGCCAAGAGTGCCCCCAATGTTGTTTGTGTAGCTGATATGTAGAGTAACAAGGGTTGTTCTAGAACTAGTGGCATCGAGATTGGTGGATTCAGAAGATAATCATTGAGTATTTGAAAAGCCTGTTGACAGTTATCATCCCATTTGAATTTGATTTTTTTGTGTAGCAAGTGCTGAAAAGGATGACATTTATATGCAAGTTGTGCTATGAATCTTCGTATGGATTGGAGTCTTCCTTGTAAAGATCGAAGTTGACTGATATTTCTTGGAGGTGGCATTTCTAATATAGCTTTGACTTTTGCTGGATCAGCTTCAATTCCTCTTTTTGAAACAATGTATCCAAGGAGCTTCCTGGAGGTTACTCCAAAGACACATTTCTTGGGATTTAGTCTCACTTTGTATTTTTCCAACCGATCAAAGATTACTAGAAGAATGTCCAAATGTGTGTCTTTGTCTAATGATTTTCCCAAGAGGTCATCAACATAATATTTTACAGTTACATGCATAAGATCATGAAAAATAGTAGTCATGGCTCGTTGGTATGTAGCGCTTGCATTCTTTAGCCCAAAGGGCATGACATCCAACAAAAAGTTCCCTAGGGACTAGTAAATGTTATTTTGTGTTGATCCTTAGATGCAATTTTTATTTGGTTATAGCTAGAAAATTCATCCATCAAAGATAGCATCGCATGACCTGTTGTGAGATCTACTATCAGGTCTATGTTTGGTAATGGAAAGTCATCCTTAGGACAAGCTTTGTTGATGTCTCTAAAATATGTACATATTCTGATGTTGCGATTTGACTTACTGACTGGTACTAAGTGGGAGATCCATTCAAGATAATCAATTGGTCGTATGAATCCGACATCCAACAATTTTTCAAGCTCCACCTTTACTAATAATGCCACTTGTGGATGCATCTTTCTTAATTTCCATTTCACTGGCTTTTCTCCTGGTTTAACTATCAAATGATGCATTACTAGATTAGGATCCAGTCCAAGCATATTGGCATATGACCATGCAAAATTGATTTGTCGCTCTGTGAAGAAACTTATGAACTTCGGTCTTTCTCTCTCTGTCAGAGATTGTGCTAGGAATATGCTATGTGGAATCTCTTCTGTACCGATGTTTGTTTTGATAGTCTCCTCTACTAACATAGATAATTTTTCTTCATATGATGCTGGGAGAATATCGAGCCTTCCATCTTTGGGAACCTCAGAGAGGTTTTCATCCTCAGATACGTCCTTTATTTTTATGTTTTTAGAGTCGGACAATGCCACAATGTGATTTTCACCGTAAAACCTATGATTTGTTTTTATTTTTACATTTTTGTGATTGGAAGGCCCAACACCCTCACCAAAATATGCCACGTTGTTGAGTTCTATAGTGTATCCCGCCTTATGGTCCCCAAGCGGAAGATCATCTCGTATGCCTAAATAGTTGATGAAGGCCTCATCATTTTGGAATGTGTCAAATTGTAGAGGTTCTTCATGGCCCCAATCAATAAGTTGGTGGTGAACAAGGGGAAGGCCTTCAATTTTTTCAAAGTTAGTGGGATTAAGGGTGAAGATACAGTTATATTTAGGTATATCAAGGTAGTTGTCGAGGTCATCGTTGGCACTCTCCTCATATGTCTCGATCGTGAACGAGTCCAAATTGTCATCACTAAAAGCGCATTCAGGAATGGGTGTCCTCATTCTTTGTGATTTCAACCTAGAACCTAAAAACAAAGACTGTGTGGGATCCTCATGGGTTGTTTCTTGACCAACTCTGAATTATCTATAAAATTCTTCTTCTTTTGTGGGTTCACCTGGTTCTATGAATGTCTCGGTGAGTTCATAATCACTGGATGATTTGTCTGAACCCCATTCCTATTCATTGGAGTCGGTGGAATAGCAACTTTCTTGTTGATCATTGGAAATTTGATTTGTAATGCTTCTTTTGATTTTCAAGTGTTTACCCTAGAAGGTATGAAACCAAGCCCTTTGAAGCGTTGATTTTTAAATGTCAATTCTGGTTTTAAAGGTTGAGTGATAGCTTCTTTTCTTAAACCAAGAGGAATTTTGCCATCATACCCAAACTTTTGTAGGATCTTGAATTATTTGCCATATTTTTCACATGGTATCTTGATGTGATCTTGTGTATCATCTTTAGGGTCTCTATAAAGCATTTTGTATAAGTCTTCTTCTTCCATTTCACCCCACTTTTGGAATATAGTAGGATCCCATTTTAGCATAATGAGAGATACCCGTTTAGAAGGATGTGGTCGTCCATATTCTTTTGGTGAATTCATAACTTGCCGCAAGCACATGGTTTGATTTAGAGTGTATTCACCAATGCCTTTATCTTGATATTTCCCTTTTAAGTTCACCTTGCTTTGATGTGAAGGTTTAAGTGACTTTGGGTCAATATATGCAGATGATGGGATAGCCTCTCTATTGATCGAAATTATTGTCTCAACTTTTGGCTTCAAATTATTGCAGTATATAAATGGATTAGGACCACCATTAATTCCATTATGAGGAAACTTAATGCATTGATGGTATGTAGACGAGACTTCCCTCATCTCATGAATCCATGGATGACCTAGCAATATGTTGTATGTGAGATCAAGGTCTAGGACTTCACAAACTATATCCTTTGTAACTGACCCTACTTTGAGAGGTAAGGTGACTGTGCCCTTGGATGAATGCTCTTTGTCATCATATGCCTTGATGGTAATTTTGTTTGTAGCATTCACAACTTTATCAAAATATCCCAATTGTATTATTGTGTTCAAAGTACATATATTGAGACCAACTACTCCATCTATCAGGACTCATTTTATTCGATGTTTGTGGAGGAAGGCGTCAATGTGTAAAGGTGCATTATGCAGTTGGCTTACGGATGCGTTGTTAGCTTCGGTAAATGTAAGAGAATGTGGAACGGAAAGGTATCCCACCATGGCTTGAAACTGGTCCATGTTCATATCAGTGGGGACACAGGTTTCTCTCAAAGCTTTATCAAGGATGACTTTATGTGCAGGGGATATGCATAAAAGTTCAAGGATGGAGATAAGCGCGGGTGTCTTCCCTAACTGTTCTACTAGTTCGTATTCGGGTTTGGTTGATGAGGAAGCAGTGGTTTTAGCTGGAGCACCTTGCAAAGTGACCTTACCTCATTGAGTTGTGACATTACATTCAGAGGTAGATTAAGAAAAAGATCCAATGCCTTTTAGGACAACTTTGGCTCTTTGGGTAGAACTTTCAAGCGTTTTGTCCTTTATGATAATAGTAGAAACATAGTTGTCCATCAAAATGTGATTAACAGTTGAATCATAGTTATAGGATGCTTTGGTATAGTTGGCTTTCTCATCTGTGGCTTTGGCTTTTACCTTGTCATGTTTAAGGAATGGTCCCTTAAACATCTCATGTTCTTGATTGGATGTATGTCCCTCGATCTCAATGTCACCTCTATCAATAAGATCTTGTATAATGTTATTCAAGAGATGACAATTTCCTGTTTTATGCCCCTTGCTCTTGTAATATTCGCAATACTCATTGTCATTCCACCAATTTGGTTTGACCTTTGACTCATATGGAGGATTGTCTGGAATTGTTATTATCTTGTTTGCCACTAGCTTCTTGAATGTTGCTCAAGTGGTTCTCCCAATGGGGTGTATTTCCTTCGTGGTTTTGAAGTTGCTTGAGTATTCACTTGGTTGTTTGTAGAACTTGATCCAGAAAGAATGATTTTGGGTCTCACTATGTTAGCATTGACAACGCCATCATTTATTGTGTTCTTGTTCTTGTTCTTGTTCCAAAATCGTGGCTTGTCTTTTCCTTTAAAGTCCTCTTTTTGTTTGTTTGATTATCTTGATGATTCCTTGCTCAATTAAGACCTTCTCTATTGCTAAGCCTTTCTTAATGACATCCTTGAAAGTGGACAAACAAGCTTTCCTCAATTCATAACCAATTTCTCTGTTGACATTTTGCGTAAACATCTCTACCATTTGTTTTTGTGAAATTTCACAAGAGCACTTGCTAGCTAAATTCCTCCATCTTTGTAAGAATGATGAAAATGACTCCCCATCTTTTTGCTTGGTGTTGCACAAAGTGGTAACTGATATATTTGTCTCTATGTTATATGAGAAATGTTGTATGAAAGCTTCTGCTAGATCACCCCATGACTTAATTCCGAGTGGAAGTTGGGAGAACCATTCCATAGCTTGCTCACCTAAGCTTTGTGGGAACAATCTCATCAAGTATGTTTCTTTTGCTGCTACCTCAATGCAAGCTATGAAAAATTGTCTTATATGTACCTTAGGGTCTCCTTTGCCTCTGTATTTATCAAACTTTGGTGTTGCAAAATGTGTAGGAAATGGAGGCATTGGAATGCTTTTATCAAATGGATAGGGACATATATCTCTCATTGTGTAAGATGTCTTTGGTGTATTGATGTCCTCCATCTTATTTTGTAAGTCCTTTATCTGTTGTTCCAAATTGTTTTTGGGTGGAGACCGACTTCTTGGACCATATCCCATGCCTGAGCCACCAGGTGGAGGAGGAGGATACTGCATATATGGATGGTATTGATTGTAAAAATGTTCATATGGAGGAGTTCTATAAGGATAATGCATGTAGGGACCACTTGATATAGGGTCATAAGGCATGTCATGAGTTCATTCTTGTGTATAGCCCCCAAATTTGACACGAGGTTTTCTTGTGTCCAATTTTTTAGTATGCCTTTGAATATCCAATTTATTTTGAGGTTGGTCCTTAGCATTGGTATGCGATTGAGTGTATATATCCACATAATATTTCCATAAAGGTCTGCGTAGACGGAGTTGTTCATGAGATTCTCTTTCATGAGTATCATAAGCTTGACCATGTGTATTTGGGATCTCCGATTTTTGAAACAAGGATGATGGTGACTCAGGCACGAAACGGGGTCCTCTAGTACCTCCATTATTAGGTCTCCTTTGATCCACGTTGAGTTGACTTTCTTAAATAGGTTGATTTTCCACTATTTGGGGCATGTCAAAATCATGAGGTATCTTAGCTCTACTTTGTGCTATCACTTGTAGGAAATATTGTTTGTCTCTTCTCATGATCTCTTCAACCAATCTATTAAAATAGGGATCCATAATAGAGTCTTCCACTTCTGTTGAATGTACTGAAATGTTGTCCACATTTTCATTGTGTGTATCATTGTTGTTTGTATTATCCAGGTTATCAACATTTTGAGTGTTTCTATAGATGTCCATGTCAGGTAATGTGGTATGATCAAAATTGAAAAATATATCGTTGTCGTACTCATAGCCACTCATGTTTGCAGACTCTTGAGCCTCTTTAGCTTCTCTCCTAGATTTTTGGGAACGAGTTTCAACCATGAACTAGGTCTTGAACAAGATGTGTGATACTAGATAAAAATGGAAAGAGTATGGAAGACCAAGAGTTGGATGGAATGCAAATGAATCTGAGGTGTACTTGCAATATCCAAAGTGTAAGACCAAGTATGTATGTAGTAGAGTAGGTGTGACTTCCAAAGAGATGATAGATCTCTTGATGAGGTAAGTTGACCTTGACTCTAAGTAAGACCAAATGAGACCCAAAGATGATAGACCTTGATGAGGGACCACTGAGCAAAATGTTATTGTATGTATTGTGTTGACAAAGCAAGATGAGGACAAGCAAGTGACCTTTTGACTCAAGTTTAGACAAATGTGAATGTAATGCAAGATGTAAAGCAATGACGAACTTTGTGAGACCCAAATATAGGCTGAATGCTAGATGAAAACCCAGAGAAATAACCTAGGAAGTTCAAGAATTCTGAAATTGATTGCTCTTGTTTGTTGGACTATAAAGTTTTTTTCAATATTGAACACATACGTGCCTGTATATTTCATAGACGCGGTTACCCAACACAGATGTGATTAAACACTGCACAGACACGTTTCTGAGACTTTGTGAATGCAGTTTGCTTATGATAACACATGCACGTTTCTGTCCTACACAGACGCAGTTACGAAACATAGATGTGTTTCTGTCAGACACAGATGTGTTTCCAGAATCTAAGTGCAATTTTTCCAATTTGTGAAGTTGTTGTTGTGACCCAATCTAAATTTTTGACCATTTTTTCGCGACAAGAGGACACAATGTTGATGAGGACTCAATGTTTGCAAGTGTTTAGACTCAAAATGACTCAAAATAAAGTGTGTAGTTTGATGTAGAAATGTTTTGCATACACTTGAAGACACAATGTTTTGATGTTTGGTTTTGAATGTTTGAATGTTTAAAAGAAGACAAGCACAATTCTTATGGTTGGTCAGGATAGTAGTTGTTGATCCCACATGGGGTTTCCCCTGAGGCTACGCTATTCAAAGCGGATACTTAGATGCTCGACCCCACTGGCTCCACCCTCGACACTCACTTCTTCAGGCAGCCAAACACTAGTCCCCACGAAAAACTCCAAGTGGAAAACTTTGTATCTCTACTAAGAACCATATGTGTGTGGGCCGCTCCAGAGGGCCGACCTCCTACCCCAACAACTAGAAGGATTTTGGCTTTCTAAAACAAAAAGGTGCTAGTAAGGGCATTTGCTCGTGTGGCCATACATGCGACACTTTCAGCCCTGTAAATACAGAAGGCTCTCGACCGGTAGGAGTTACCCCCTACTTACCCCCTACTATTGATCAAACAGGTTTATGGGGAGACATGGTGTCGGTATGAACTAATCAACACACGTTACCCATGGCTTTCACCATAGATACAATTATTTATAGTGGTTTGGAAGAGGTGGGTTTTCCTCGCTACCACTTGGGTCATTCCCTCCTCACTAGTAGTCCTAATGACCACACAAGGAGGCAAGCCCTCTAAAGATAAACATAAAAAAACCTACTGCCCAAGACACAAAAGACACTGGTTCAATTTTAGTGCACCAATTGAAGTGTTTGCTAATCTATGAAAACAAGGCACACAATGAAGATAAAAAAAACCCTTGCCAAAATTCTGCAACAAAGATTTGTTAGTATTTTTGCAATAATACCCCTCCTGCAAGCACACAAGTTAGGTAAATTTTAGATCCAAAAGACTTTGTGAAAAAGGGGCCTTCGACAATGCAATTCGCTTGAAGGACAAGTTGCACCAATTTGTTAGCTAGATCACAAGATATTAGCTCAAATAAACCAGATCTGAAATCAAAATGATGAAATGAAACCCTTAAAACCGAGACAAAAAAAACCCCAAAACTACAAGAACCAAACACAGACGCAATTAGATTCCACACAGACACGACTTTAAACCTCATAGACGCGGTTTCGAAACACAGACGTGATTTAGGAACACGGATGTGGTTAAAATGATCACAAATGCGATTTAGGAACACAGACGTGGCTCTGCAATCTAGAAAAAATGTAAATATTGTCGGCGACACAAACGCAATTCCAGAGATCATAGACGCGATAGAAAAACAAAAATGCAGTTCCAAAAGATGCAGGCGCGAAAAAGTCGAAATGTTGTCGAAAAATGTCAAATCTGCAACTTCAAAACAAAAATTTGCAACAAATATGTTAAATGCAAAAGGGACAAGAGTCCCATCGAGCGTGCCAAAATGTGTATGGTGAAAATGGATAATGGAAACAACAATATTGAAAGACTAAAATAGATTCAACCACAAAACCCTAGCCTAACAACAAAGATCCACCATAACATATGAAGATTATCTAAGACAATGCAAATCAACAAAATCACAAAGATTATACCATCACATGTCCATAGGGTTTGAATCTTCATTTTTCCTATCTCCATTGATCTTGCTTGATATATTTTCTCTCAGATTTTATGTGTGCACAAGAACTCAACAAAGAACGAAAATGTGGTTGCAAGTAGGCTTGATCGCATGTGAAAGTTTGAATGCTAGAAGTGCTTAGGAGGATTGATAATGAATGAAGTATCTCCTTATATAGAGAACACTTTAGGAAATGAAGGGATAAGATTAAAAGGTGTAAAAGATAGATGGTCGGCTAGGATTGGAGGGTAGATAAAGAAAATAATAAAATAATGAGAGGGTAGGTAGTGTAAGAATTAAGAGATGAATGACATGTGTCATAGGTAGAAAAAAATAACAAATTAATTAAATAAATAAAGATTTATTTAATTAATAAAAGAAATGAGATCAATTAAATGAATAAAAGTATTTATTTAATTTAGAAAAAAAATAATTTAAATAAATAAATGTATTTATTTAAATGAGAAAAAATGATTAGAAGAGGATTAATGAATTAATTAAATAAATAAAGATTTATTCAATTAATAAAAAAATTAAGTGAAGTGAGATGGAATGTTAATTATTCACATATATGTTATGGAATCTTTTGGTCCCAACTTGGCATTTTTTAGGTTTACTAGAATTGCTTTCACCAAACTCTTTCTTCACCTGCACTTGCTTTAACCCCCGTTCTGCATTTTTCCCCTATTCTGATCCAAATGCTTTTTTTCACAAATTGATGGCAAGATATTTCCTTGATACAGTTTTTCCTTTCATTTTCTTCCTTGCAGGGCTTGAACATAATGCAATGCTACCAGGCGTTCTCGTGCCTTCCATCCTCTTGTAAGAAGTATTTACAACCTTGAAAATATGGACTGCAAATTTAATTTTGTTTGACGTCTACATGAAACATAATAAACTCCTTGATAACTCTTTTCTTTGGTTTCAATCCTTACAGATTTCACTATTTGAGGCTTCTCTCTAGCAGGAGATGACTCCCATTGGCAGTAGGCAGAGCTCTTTGCTCTTTGAAAGACAACCTGCATTGAAATAAAAAAGTTGAACTTAAATTCAATTTAAATCAAATTAAATTCATTGCATTAAAGGTTGGCTATGATTTATGGGTTTCACGGATTTAACAAGATTTCTCTCATGCAATAATATTTCAAAGATTTTGATTTTTATTACCACGAGCATGAGCAGAGGAATTGGCTTTCTTGCCCTATTCGACCATTGATCATTTTTTCCCCATCATAATCCGAAACAGTTAGCAACCGACTATTAGAGACACTACCATTTTTTTGGCACCCACTTCTCCCAAGTATTATAACTTCGAAATAAAACCTATAGATATACTTAAAACACCAGAAAATCTCCCAATTCTATTGTATGATCATATATGAATTTTTCCCAGCCCTGTCTAAATTCCAGTTGCGTACTTGTACCCCCATAATTTTACAAACCAACCTTGCCCATTTGTGCCTTGCTAAACCAAGAAATAAAAACAAAAAAGTCAGTTACCATACTTGCAGATATTGCACAAAATGTGTTAGAAAGACAAGGCAATTGAACTGTTTGTTGAATACCATGAGATTTTTTTGGTAAGAAGGAAAAAAAATTATCAGCATTTAGTGTTCTATATAGGCAAAGAATTAATGTACACGTCTATTAATTGGTGAATGTCATAATGGAAATTGTGACAGATTTGTCCACAAATTTCATGCTTCAAATAGCAATAAACGACAAAGTTTATTTGGGTCATGGGAATTGTGACACATTTGCATATACCTGTTGTTCACGAATGCTAATGGGTTGTTGGATATTAAACATATGCGGATATCATATTTTTTATAGGAGATACTGTAAGCTATATACTAAGCCACAATATGTAAAATAAGAGTAGGTTTTAACTCCCATTGGAAGTCTACTCATCTTGCCTACAAATGACAGTAACAAAAAATTATCATCTACACCGCACTAGAGCTAAACCAAGAAATAAAAAACAAGAAAATCAGTCACATACCTGCAGATATTACACAAAATATGCTAGCAGAGACAAGGCACGTGAACTATTTGTTGAATGCCATCAGATTTTTTTTCCTGATTTTTAATAATAAATTTTTTTATTAAAAAAACTAGTATTTACTGTTCACTCATTATATTCTTGCTAGTGTTTTTTTATTATTAAAAATTAGAGGAAAATTCTTCCAAAAAATTAAAAGAATTTCCTAGTATTTTATTCATTGCATGATATTCACGACATAGTCCATGTGCCTTGTCTCTGCTAGCATAGTTTGCATAATGTGTGCAGGCACACGACAGGTGAATATACAAACATACAGTATTGTGGCTTGAGCAAGAGTTTTCTTTTCATAGCTTTGGCTGCAGGTATGGTGACTGATTTCCTTGATTCAATTTGTGCCTATGTCATCCTTTTAGGTTTTTATTGCATGATTATGCTAGGTTTAGTTCTATTTATATTTACATGGCAATTGCAAAACATTGTATTAATACATTGAATTTCATAGTAGAGTGTTTGTAGTGCTTATCAATTTCCTCATATGAACTTAGTTTTTAGACGCTTTCCACTTATGCATCTAGCATTATACAAATGCTAAAGTCCCTGCTATTAGCTAAAAAGTGAATGAAATTGAAATGGCAAATAGCTTATTATTTGCATTATATAGTGCCTAAATGGAATGATTTTTTCTTTTTCTGAGAGAGCTAAATCCTTTTACCATTATACAATAGCTACAAAAGCCACAACTGCAAGGTTACGAGGAGATATGGGTACTTGGAGACTAGTACCGGTACTGGTACGATTAATTTTCAAAAATAGGAGACGAGGGTATTTGGAGATGCCAATTTTTTTAATAAATAATATTTAATAATTTCCAAAACATATCATGACAGAGAACTTTGAAAACAAGAACAGTGTTAAAGTTTAACATTAACTTTAAAATTGAACAAAAATTGAAATTAAAATTGCTTATATTGCTGATACCATATCCAGTCTAAATTGTTTAGTGAAAGTAAGGTAACATAGATGTTGAGCACACTCAATATTGTTGGCTAAATAGTAAAGGCAATTTCTTTTTAGACTATTACAATGATAAGAAACCAGTCCTCTCAAAAAGTCTACACTGTCAATAGATTCGATCACTATAACTATGCATGGATTTTTGTCTTCTCATGAAACAGTTTCTTTATTATTCATTTCCCTATGACTTTGCTTTGCTGCAAGCTTATCTTATTTGTTTTCTTTATTTTTTTGCCTTTTTACTGCATTTTGCCCTAAGTTTTCTAGGAGGAGACGTCAATTTTTGGTTGGGAGACTTCGGAGACGGCAGCCAAAAGCACCTTATGCGTCAAGAAGTTTCCAGAGAAGTATCTGGTACCAGAGATGCATCTCCGGTACCAGTACGGGTCTCCAGGGGTAGGAATCGGGTCTCTTGGTAACTATGCACAACTGTAATTCATAAAGGACATATTTTCTTTTTGGAATTGAAAAGATGAACCACAAAGTTAAATAGTCTTCTGATTCTGTTACCATTTATAGGGATATGTATCTATACTGTTCTAAATTTCTAGAAACAACATTTTTTTTAGGATTGGCAAAAACTCTCAAGGCAGATGACCTAGCTTCCTCTGTTCTACAATACAAGTTTTTAACCTAAATTCTATGTTCATTCTATTCAGTTTGTATGTTGCACAAGGTTTATTAAGTTTTTTTTTGTTTCTATGTTGTGCATAGAAGCAAATGAGTTGTTATATGGTCTGATATCTGTATAATTACATTCTCAGACTGATTGCAGACTAAAAGAATGATTTTAGAAATAAAAATACATATTATGCAAGGCTGATCTAAGCACTGCTATTAAGTAAAAGTGCATGGAAATTTGTATGTAGGACAAGCCTACACATATTGTAATGTCAAAAAGGTCACACGACATGCAATTAAGATTTTTAGTTTCTAGCGATAGATAGTGAGAGTAGTCAGTGATTGAGAGACGGTTCTTAACAAAACCAAAGACTTGCAAAAGATTGCAAGGATGCATTTCATAAATCAGAAGCTATAAAGTTAAATGATTACTGATTCATTAATGAACTTTATAATCTATGTTCACAAGGATGCATATGCATTTCATAAATAAATGGTAAGCACTGCAGCTATAAAGTTAAATGATTACTGATTTATGAAATGAACTTTCTAATCTATGTTCACAAGAATGTATTGTGGTGGCCTGTGAGAGGACTTTTGGAAATGTTTTCAAATATTTCGTTTTGATCAAGATGCACTAATATCCAATCCTTAATGGGATGAATCATTTGTCACTTGCCTTTGCACATTTTCTGTGAATATAATAAAACTTTTCGATATGCTAATTTTATTAAAAAAGTTTTACAGGATTGACATTTAGATGATATGAATACTGACACTTGAGCTATAAAAGAATTTCTTCTGATGTGATCTTTTAAATTGACTAAGATGTGGATAATTTGTATATCGAGAGAAGTATTGTGAATTTTACAATTGTGATGTTGTATATTGTTAAAGTTAGAACCAGAAACATAAGACACAGAAATCTGAAACTTGGCAAATCTCACAAGAAAAAATAGAATTTTATCTTGCCTCAATCAACATTTATGGGCGCATCAGGTTTCCGTCCGCGATATTTGAAAAGCGGATCTTCAGCCATTTTTATTTTATTGGAAGGTCAGATTGATTGAAAAATATATCACAACAATTTTTTTTTGCAGAATTACAGAACAGAGCAATTTGAAAATGCAAATCAAATATGAAGATTGTTTTGAAATTGAATATCTTAGAGAGATAAGTGACTGAACTGGATTAATTCACACGGTTATCTCTGGTTTTTTACTTCTTTTTATGTACAAACGAACCCAAACCCCAATTTTTTTTTTGCCAAATCCATGAACCCAAACCAAGATCTATACTAGAGCTGACAACTTAATACATTTAAAGAAAGTAAACTACCAAATGCACTCTTAATGTTCGCCTTGCTAGAGGTTGAGTATCTAAAGGCCTTCCAACTTGGCCTCGTGAAGTCAATGGAATGCCTAGCCACCAATATTGCATGAATAATCATCAATTGTGAATCATGCATGGTGCATGAAGCATGTCATTCGTTGGTGCAGTAGTCTTCTCCAACCAATGCATGCCCTTCCCCTCATTTGTTTAGAAAGGCTAGTCCTTGACTTAATCTCCTTGATCTATCAATCGAGTACAAAGTAGAGGCCACCTATATGGCATTCGAGGCACTCTTGCTATGAACCCAATCTAGCAAGATTGAGATAACTTTTACCCACCCTTACCATCGATTGGCTGAAGTCACTTGAGTGATAAAAAGCCATAACATTAGTCTAGTGCCTTATGGCATTTATGGTCCTCAAATGATTTAAGTATCTTTAGGAATTTAATAAGAGGACTGTCACATCAAGCTATTAGATGAGTGCTCTCCCTTTTTGTAGGGGAAGGGGTTTTCTATGATCACTATTCTCCCCACTCAAGTTTCCTTAAAGAGAACTTTCTCTCTTCCAAGGAGAGGAAAAAAAAATACCATCCAAAACTACAACTTAGGTTGGCATCCTAATAGCACAATCCAAAGAAAAGTTACATATGAATGCGCTAATTTTATAGTTGATCCCTCCTGCGTGTCATAACAATTGAAGAAGCCCTCATTTCAAGTTTCTAAGCTTCATTTGATATCTTGTATGGGTTTTGATCTGAAATATAACAGTTAGATTATTTAATTAAAAAAAAAAAACCTGCTGAAGACATCCTCGACCTAGCTCTAACTATTACTCTTACTTTAATGTTTGATCAGATGGCTAAAGAGAAAATGGAGTATCAGTAAATAACATCTATTATAGCCTTCCTGAAATTTTAATATAAATAGCCCGAGCCCCCATGTCTGAGCATGTATTGTAACTCCAAAATCAGAAGAACCTCAAAAAGGATAGAAAATCATCATGAAATTCCAGATTATAATACCACTCTCTAAATCCAATTGACTGAAACTAAAATATAGAGCATTGTTTTTTAAACATATTTGTTTTCAAGCCTTCAGACTAGAATTTGAAAGAAGATATATAGAGAGACCTCGGGAAGCATAAAAGATGCCTAAATGTTTGCACTCTACTTACATGCAAGGAAAGCCATCTCAGAAGAAATATAAGCAGTGAACATTATTTGATAAGCTAAGGTTTTTGTTATAAGCATGATAAGATGCAGAAGGAATTGATTGCTAAGATTTAAGAGAATACAGATAAGCTCAGCCAAAAACATTGAAGTAACTTAATGTTTGAAGATATCCTATGTCAAAGAATGTTTTGCTTTTAATTCTAGTCCATTCAATGTGATTTATATATTATGCCTCTATGTCTAAATGTTTTTAAGTCACCCCCAACCTCTTGGTATAATAATACGGTATGTATTTGGAATCATGATCATGGGATCCATCCATTGTCTGTGTCATATTGCAGTATTCAGCTTTCATGATAAAATTAACCGTGGAAATTATGCTTCTCGGCTAGGCTGTCACAGACATAAATATTAGTCAGAATTTTGACCATGGGCTTGGTAACAGAAGTACACCAAGATCTACTATAATGTTCCGTTATTTTACCCCTATATAGCTCAACCTAATATATAAAGTACTAAAGTTATATAGATCATAAAGATATAATTGGCTTGGTAACATGATAGCTTTAATTGCTTCTCATTCAAGCAGTGCATTTGATCTCCAAAATTTGTGTACTTCCACTAGTGAAAAGCTTCTATTTACTTTTTAGCTAAAAAGAAACTTAAATTTACTTATGGACGAATCATTAGCTAAGACTGTAAATAAAATCCTCATCTAAAAAATAAATTCAGCTCTAGTGTCAAATGCTTTCTGAAAGCAATATTTTCAAATTGCAACTTCAAGGATGAGTCCCTTACTGGTGAGATCGAAAGTTAAGTAACATCAAAGTCCTATACAGGTGTGAAAAAACAGATACAAAATCAAGATATACTACTAATATTTCTCCACTATTGTAGAGGTAGCAGAGGTGGCAACTGATCAAACACTCCTAATATTGATCCACAGTTGAAAAAATAGAGGTGGCCAGTGACCATACACTCCTAATATTTCTCCACAGTTGAATAAACAGCGAGGACAAGCAATACTGAAGCACGATATAAAAAGTTTTGTCACTCCATTTGGAATTTAAAGTATTCTTTCAAACAACAACCACTGTGGAGGGTAGTGCTTCACCTAGACTTGGCAACCAAACAAATCCACAAGGATGGCAGATAATATGGTTTATCCATTGAAGGATCAGTTGGCCATTTGTTGTGTTACATACTTGTGAGGATACTTATGGGCATGGTTCCAAGCTAAATTTAATTATATGCTCATTATCCCTTCACTTTGCAAAGTCTCCATTTGAAAGACACTTGGATGATCAGAGATAATTGCAAATCTTAACAACATTTAACACAGCTGCAAACCATCAAATTCCTATTAGCAACAAGGTGCAATTCTCCTGTCAGAACAATTTACTGCTCCTTCTCAGCTGAAGGATACACTTGTTAAAGCTAAGCTTATTTTCATAAAATACCTCAAGTCTTTTCCTCCTGAGGCATCAGCCCAAATGTTAAGACTTTCTAGCTTTCTAGAGCAAAATTACTTTGTACTTCTGTAGTTCTGCTGATAGAATTACTTGCTCCTCAATATAATATAAGAAAGATTTATTGAAATAGATTTTAAAATCAGCTCTGCTTAATCCCTCTGTCCACTTCAGACAGGTGAATACTTTTAACTGGAATGTCGCTATGTACATCAAAGTCAAATCAAAAGTTTCTCTAAGGATTTAGATTATTTTCCCCTCAAGGCTAATGCTAAGGAGGTTAACTATTTGAGCCCTTCATATGACAGGGATTTCCATTTACTTTTGTTGATTGGCCAACGTAACTATTTCTTTCCAAAAAAAGTAAATGGAAAAAAAATGACAAAAGAGAAAAAAACCTTGCTCGACTAGATAGATATTCAGAAATATTTCCTTGGCATAGAAAATCTTGTTACTAGTTTAATAAAGGATAATTTTGTGATCAGTATTAAGATATTTAGCAGAGATAAACTTGAATGGTAACAAATTCAATGCTATACCAACTAAGTTGCAGTCCTTTGCACTTAAATTTGCATACTTATCCTGTAAAGCAAAAAATTAATTTGTCAGCATCTTGTACTGGCAAACATAACATAAAACAACATTTAAGTTTAGCCCATGAGAATATTTGAACTACATTACATACATAGTTTGAGGAGGAGATGATGTGGTATTGATTTGGAGAATTAGCAGAAGGATCAGAATAAAAACAAATGTCGGTTCCATTGTATCTGAGTGCATCATGGAGAGCATCAAAGCTTTCAGGGGCAACAAGGCTTCTTGACAAATATATTGCAACACCTTTAAATGCCTCCACTTATGCATCTAGCACAAAGGGAAACAAAATCAGCTATTTGCATGGCTATTACCAAGCATTCGTATTACCACTTTTTGTCTGGTTACTGTTTCTCATTAATAGACAATGAAAACATGCCCAAATTTGATCACTGCCATGAATCTAGCTCCAAGGGCTTTTGGTAGAGGAATAATCCTCATTTATGTTTAATGATTGGGTTATAGCTTGTACCCCTTGACACAAAGGGTGTGTAATAGATCATAATTTTATACATAATACAGAACAGAATATTAGTAAAGTAATGCTCATGTATATGATGACATCATATTTTCATTTTGACAGAACAAAAGAACAATACAAATGTTAACACTATTGTTATGATTGTTTAGCTACCACATTGAGTATTAGCACAACACAGTATTATGCCAACGTTGGCCTAGCATGTTAGCACAGTATTACGCCAATGTAGGAGTTGTGAGACTCTATGCAAGAGGACTAATGTTTCCAAGTCATGTTTTTAATTTCTATTGACAGAATTAACTATAGTAATAACTTGTTTCAATTTTGTTTCTATTGACAGTTGAACCCTGATAGCAATATCAGTGTTTCAATTTTGCTAACTATGCAGGTTTTTCGGAACCTTGGAACAATGATGCATTTTGATACTAGCAACTAAAAGCAGTTAAGGGATACACCATGCAGCTGAATACTGTTTGAACACTTATCCAGCACAGTGCTCATGGACATTGAAACGTATTATGAAAAAGCATGTTAACAATTTTGTAATTATCACTTTAGTTTATACTATACAAATGATGACATCTAGTCAATTTTATACTCATGAAAAAACTTTATAGCCCTTATGTTCCATTCTCTACTGCAATGCTTCATTCCTTCCGTTTCTCACACAAGGCAGGGACTCCAGCTCCATCAGAGCTCTTGTTGAATTTACCAACTGCGAATCATTGAAGCCGCGACGGACACCCCAGCAGTTCAGATGTTTGACAAAATGAGAATAAAGGAGAATGTTCCGGCACATATGGAGGCGTAGAGGAGGCAAGGGAACTGTTTGATAAAATGCGTTGCACAAATACATGAAGAATGGACAATCAAGTCTGAAACAGACGTTGCATAGGCTTAGTCATGATAACTGTGCGTTGTGCCAAGCTGGAGATGCATCACCGTCAGATTCCTGACAAGGAAGGTGATGTGAGACTGGGCGTCGATTGGCATACGGACCAAGAGATGTTGTTCTCATGAACAGTAAAGAAATTGGAGTAATGTTTTGGGTTAGCATTATTTGATTTCTAGGTCTAAACATGTAGGATTTGCTACTAGCTCCCAAATTTATAGTTTACACTGGCGCAAATGACTGTTCATATCCATATAATAAAATAGGGAGGTCTTTTGATCTTCTAATTGTTGGGACACGAGAATTTCTCAAAGATTTAGAGTATGAATTCGATCATCATATGATAGATGCAGGAAATCTGAAGTCCTCGATGAATTGGTTGGCTTCAATGAAAGTGTTGCAGATGAATGGAATGAACACAGCAATGCCAAAGTAGGCTCACAAACTGTTTGTCAAAAAAATGTCATTCTCCAACAAGCAAAGCCTGCAAGTAGGCATAATGCAAGGTGATGATTCTTTGTGTGGACTTCCAACTTGCCTCAATCAACATTTATGGACGCATCAGGTTTCCGTCCACGATACTTGAAAAGCGGATCTTCAGCCATTTTTATTTTATTGGAAGGTCAGATTGATTGAAAAATATATCACAATAATTTTTTTTTGTGGAATTACAGAACAAAGCAATTTGAAAATGCAAATCAAATATGAAGATTGTTTTGAAATTAAATATCTTAGAGAGATAAGTGACTAAACTGGATTTATTCACACGGTTTAACTGGTGAAGATTTTCGAAGTATTCTCATGGAAACTTGAACTTGAAGACTAATTTTTATAATGTAAATTTTGTTAAAGAAGGGCAACCAAATTTTCAATGCTTTTTAACTCTCTCAATATAATATTATGAATTTTTGCTGTCCACAGCTTTTCAAAAATTAATTTTGATCAAGAAAACAAATTTCAATATACAAACTAATCAAATGCTACAATTAAGTTCTATTTTTTAAGGATAAACTATTGTTTTGAATTAATTTTTTTGTTAAGCTATAAACAAATTCTAATAAGAAATTCTTTAACTTTAATCGATAGGTTGTTGTGTTTTAAATTCTTAATCAATTTTAAAATGAATTTAATACTAATGATTAATTGTAAAATGCTGAATAGATATTAATACTAAAATAGGCTATTCACACGGCTAATTAGAGATCTAAGCTACTATGTGAACTATTTCTAATGACCAACTTCTAATCACTCTACGAAACCTCTTGTGAATGAACTAGTCAGAGTGCTCTTCAATTAAGAGTTCTAGTAAACCTCTTGTTGATTTGATATAACACTCTCAAGGTTGGCCACCTTTCAAGTAGGAGAACCTTTGTCATTCTATCTTGTAAGTTTCATAACTTGCAAGTACATTGGTGTGTCAAAACCCACATCAACACACCTCTTAGGGTTTTTGCCTTTGGGTTTATCTTTCTACCTTCCGGCTGATCTTAGCATTGCCTAGTATGTGGTTGCTCATAAGTGTAAGGGGAAATCTTCTCCCCTGCCCCATACCCCCCTTGTGGGGGTTTGGGTTGCCCGTCCCCCCCTTGAGTGAGGTTTGTTCCTTGGTTGGTTAGGTTCTTGTGTTTCTTCCTTTCCACCTTTGGGCTGTGGTTTTCTTCCAACATCATCTCTCTTGATGTTGCTTTTTGTTAAGGGTCAACGCCCTAGTCAACGCTGCTTTTTTAATAAAAAACATATAACATTTTTATTAGTCACATTTATTTTCATATTTGAAATTAGTACATATAATTATTTCTTAGACTCTCCTTTCACCTAGGGTTTTGCCCTAATTTGTTCTCCCCTTCATCCATTATTTGTTGATTGTCATATCCTCCACAATGAATCTTTATGAGACTTTACCTTATGATTATGTTAATGCTTAAATTGAGGATTATGACACATTTTCATGCTTAATTGCATCTTATTCTTTTATCCTGACTTTATTGTCTCTTTTTTTCTTCTTGGGTGATACTACATGTTTCGTGAGTGAGTTAGTTGCATGCTTATTTCTCATCTTTCATGGGCATTGCTAGAACCTTTTATCCTATTTTAGAGTACTTCAATTCATGTTTCTATGTTATTCTAAATTAATACACATAAATGATAATGGTCCATATCCTTACTTTCTAGTGATAGATTTAGGGATCTTACTTCATGTGATGTAGTTGTACCTTTGTGGTGATATTTTTCCTATATCTCATGATATTCAATATCTTAATTCTATGGATTTTCGTACATGTGCACCTATTGAATCATCATTCCTTAAGAATTCAAGCAACACATGCTTGAGTGATACATGTTTCACATTTACTTCTATATGAGGTTGGTGTACCTTATAATAGACATCCTATAACTAGTGGCAAGATTTATGATGTTTATATATATATATTTCTTCAATAAATATGTGCATTCTAGTGACATGTAATAGTTTTTAAGTGTGATTCCCCAAGCTCATGCTCAAGACATTAGCCATAAAAGAACGAATGGGTATTTTTTTTGCATTACAATTACAACACTAATGTATCACAATTGTACACTCACATGCTAGAGGGTTGTGATACAATACAACATTGACACTCACATAACATGTAGTTAGTGCATATAACATGGAAACACAAGTGAATGACTTATTTGCGTGATCACATCGTCATGATGAGCATGTAAGTGGGCATACTTTACTCTAGCCTAAGTGATCAAATCCAAAGCAAGATCACCATCTCTCACAAACTAGATGAATAAGGTGAGGACAATATAGACCTTCAACAAAATGTAATTGCTTAAATGGTTCTATGTAGGAACTCTTACGGTTGTATGACTATAAAAATATGAGGGAACTCTACAAGTTGCATGCAAGAAAAACAAGGAAACTCAAAGTCTCGTGCATAGTTGTAAAACTACAAGCAAACTCCAAAAGCCTCATGCAGTTGTAAAATTGCAATAGAACTCAAAATGTCTCACATAGTTGTAAAACTACAAGACAATTACAAAATAACCATGCAAATAAAATATGAAGATTGTTTTGAAATTGAAAAACTTATAGAGATAAGTGGCTAAAGTGGATTTATTCACACAGTTAATTGGTTTAAGATTTTCAAAGTAAAGTGTTCTCATGGAAAATTAAACTTGAAGATTAATTTTGATGATGTAAATCCTATTAAAGAAGGGCAACCAGTGTTTTTTTATTCTTCCTGCAACAAAATATTATGAATTTTTGCTTTCCACAACTTTTCAAAATTTAATTTTTGATCAAACAAACAAATTTCAACATACAAACTCACTTCAATAAGTCATTAGGTGCATGGTTAGTAAATCAATAATCAATGAATAATAAAACCATTACAAAGCGACCTATTGCCTTCTAGTAGATGTGAGTTTTAGTCTTTCTCTCAGATTTCTTTATGCAACACCAGTGACTAGACAACACCTAAATGAAGGATTTAATTTATATGAGCACAAAATTGAGCTAAATGGATGCAAGATTAAGCTAGATGAGTGAATATTGAGTTAGATGAATTAAAGCAATCATGATTAAACTAATATGCAATAAACTAAGATGTATTATTCTCAATGCACAAAATCTCAATGATCTTGGAGCAAAAACAACATAATAACAATAAATCTCCAGGGTCCTCTTGAATGAGAGACGAGAATTAGAATTTATAGAAAATCTAGAGAGAGACCAACGGTCAAGATCGATTGATGATGAGCGACAGAGATTCTCCAAGAGGAAGCACAATCTAGGTGAATTGATGTGATTGGTTGCTTTTCTCAGCTTTAAAGAAAATTGAACTATATTGAAGATAAAATCAGAAAAACTGATTTATTTCATATTTTTATTCAATTTTGATATTTAATTGATTTAATTGCTTTTCTGAGATTTTTCAATTTAATTACTTTTTGATTTCTTTTTCCAAATTTAATTCTTTTTTCAAATTAATTCTTTTTTAATGATTTAATGGTGTGAGATTTTGCCAAGATCTAAAGGCAATGGAAAACACAAATAAGAGAGAACTAAATAGATGATAGGAATAAATTGTATTCTATCAAGATGCAAAATATGATCAGCCGAATCATTACAAGATGTTGATTGATCGCTCGTACAAACAATGTAGATGAGCCTGCTTATATAGGCAAGGCTATATGGATATGTGAGAACACAAACATGACATGTGGCTCAATAAGGAACAAGGGTAGGTAGGAAATAGGTGTGGGTAGGTAGGAAAAACAATAAAATATTCCACATGAGGTGGATCACCCACCGAAGGTGGAGTGTAACAACAAGATCAACACCATAAAAGGTGGAAATTCTCCTACACACACTATCCCAATGTGGCACAAACACCCAAGTGTCTCATACCCAAACTACTATGAAATGCATGTACCTAAGTAAACTTAAGTATAGTGTAATAATATCCATGATGAATAATTATTTACACCAACACCCCCCCTTAAGTGTAACTTAGGGGAATGCACTAAAGTCTACAATGCAACTAAGCAATGCAAGATGGGTCCCCGCTACAAGGTCATGTTAGGTACCCATGTACAAATGCAATCTCCCATAAAGCGAGGAAAGAGAGAAAAACCCAATGGTAAAAACTCCCCCCCAAAAGAGAGATGATGAAAGCACACAATGCTCTCAATGATGAATGAGAAGAACAAAATATGTCCCCCCCATAAGAGAGAAGAAGAGACCATGAAGCCCTCCCTCAATGTCGAATCTCCTACAAGGATGGTCCAATGATGTTGACCAAAATACCTCCCATAAGGAAGAAAGAGAGCCTATGCTGCACCAAAAATGTCAAAGTGTGACAAAACCAGGTACCAAGTCGATGACGATGAATCACTCGCTGCAACAAAATGAAGATCAGGCATGGAGACAACCTGCCTTGAGCACCAACTGGATACTCGTAAATGGCAAAAATACTAGTACAATCCAAGTCTCACAGGAGCCATGCACAAATGTGTACAATCGAAGTCTCAACTGGAGCCATGCACCAAGTCTCACAAGATATTCATAACCTTCATGTACAAGAGGATTACATCAAATAGTCAACAATGACAAGATACAAAGAGGTGTGGCACTTTATGATAGTGCGAGTACAACATTGCTCATGCAAGAGCATACAACATGATAGTGCAAATATGGAAACATGAAAATGATGCCACCAAGAAGCCCTGTAGAATACTACAAAAAAAGACGCCTCTGATTGGGATATGGCCAAGAGATATAAAGGAGCAAATCAACCCCCCCCCCCCCCCTTGACTGTTGATTGGAAGCACTGCAAGACAGGTGTGAAGTGACAAGAAAAAAGTGTTCCCAATTTGACTTATTCCATGATATTTGTGCTTTTAAAAGATTTGAAAAACCCATTAAAAACAATTATTATGCATGTGCCCCAAAAAAACTTTATTAGAAAATAAAGAAAAACAAAAAAGGCAATGTTTTTTTATAAAAAAAAAAACTCTAATAATAATTTATTTAAGAAAAAAAATTAAAATTTTTTATTTTTTAATTAAAAAACTTATTTTAAAGAAAATAAGAAAAGTTGATTTTTTAATTTATTAAATAAAATTAAAAAAAAAAACCAAACCTTTTTAAAAAAGGCAAGGCCCCTGCAGGGTCCGCAAGGCAACCTGTGTCACCCTATGGGTGGCCGTAGGAGGCTTGCGGTCACCACAGGTGGCCTGCAGGCTCGTATGGATCCCCCTCCCCCCAAAATTTAAAAAAGTTAAAAAAAATTTGATGTAAAAAGCAAAACAAATGCGCCCCCCCCCCCCCCCCCCCCCCCTTAATAAAGTTTTTTTTTTTATTTTCCGAAAATAATTAAAAATGGAAAAAAAAAAAATTTAGACTTGTACTTGCAAGTCCGTACGGCAGGCTAGGAGGGGAGATTTTTTCAACTCGAGGTAATAGAGGCTGATTTCTACGAATTGATAGTCGATCTTGGGGCTTTTGGGCCTTCTGAGCGCAATGGCGATGACAGATTTGGCAAAAAATCCTCCCAAATTGCAATTTGCTGTCGGGACAAGTCACCACCCTCCACCTTCAAACGACTCTAGATTTGGCCTCAGATGTCGGATTTGGACGAAATAAAAGGCGATTCTTAATTGCTTGAACCTCCTCAATCCAATGGCGACCTCATATCCAACCCAACAAGCTCCAATAATAACCTGCAATAGAAAGCTCCAAAATGCAAACCCCAAATTTCTCTCAATTGGGAAACTAATGGCACTCTAATGGCTCTAATACCATGTGAGATTTTGCCAAGATCTAGAGGCAATGGAAAGCACAAATAAGAGATAACTAAATAGATGATAGGAATAAACTGTATTCTATCAAGATGCAAAATATGATCAACTGGATCATTACAAGATGTTGATTGATTGCCCGTACAAACAATGTAAATGAGCCTGCTTATATAGGCAAGTCTATATGGATATGTGATCACACAAACATGACATGTGGCTCAATAAGAAATAAGGGTAGGTAGGAAATAGGTGTGGGTAAGTAGGAGAAACAATAAAATATTCCACATGAGGTGGATCACCCATCGAAGGTGGAGTGTAACAACAAGATCAACACCATAAAAGGTGGAAATTATCCTACACACACTATCCCAATGTGGCACAAACACCCAAGTGTCTCATACCCAAACTACTATGAAATGCATGTACCTAAGTAAACTTAAGTATAGTGTAATAATATTCATGATGAATAATTATTTACACCAACAAATGACAAATTGATTTCTTAATTAAATATGCTAGGATATTTAATTAAATAAATAGGATAACTGATTAAATTGATTTACTTGAAATGATTAATTAATTAAATAAATTTATTTAATTAATATAGAATGATTTATTTGCCATGTGACATTGACGATTTAGAAATTAATTAATTAAGTGCTCATGATTGATTTAATTACCTTTGGTTAGGACCTTGGTGATGTAACCGAGATTAGGGGCCCATGGTTTAGGTGACCATTTTTAGGGCATTACACAAACTAATTAAATGCTACAATTAAGTTTTATTTTTTTGAGGACAAACTAGTATTTTGAATTGGTTTTTAGTTAAGTTGTGAACAAATTTTAATTTCAAAATTGTTTAAGCTTAATAAGTAGGTTGTTGTGTTTCAAATTCTCAGTCAAATTTAAAATGAATTTAATGTTAATGACTAATTGTAAAATGTTGAATAGAGATTAATGGTAAAATAGGCTCTTTACATGGCTAATTAGTGATCTAAACTACTATGTGAATTATTTCCAGTTATCGACTCCTAATCACTTTACAAAGCACCTTGTGAACGAACTAGCCAGAGTGCTTTTCAATTAAGAGTTCTAGTAAATCTCTTATTGATTTGATAAAACGCTCTCAAGGTTGGGGGTAAGTGCACTAAGATGGTGTGCAAAAAAGGGGGTATAAGTGGACACCTTTTTTTTGAAATCAGTTAAACCTGAACTTGGAGGAGAAATTTGAAAGTCATCCACTCAAAATATGAAGATACTCAAAGAACAAAGATTGTAGTACTCTGAATCTAGTTTCCAAACTACTAAAGTTTTCCAAAATTGGATAAGATTAAGGGGGTCAAATCCTTCATGCACGAAAAACAGATCCTCTTTTTTCCTGAAAAACATAACATAGTGTCTGACGTGCGCATCAAAAAGTCATAGTTAGATTTAGTATTTTGACAAATCCTTTAGTAGAAAGATATTTAAGAGTGAGAACTAGATTTTGTGTATTTTTTTGTAATTTTTTGTTGAGTTTTTTTTTATGATTTTTCAAATAGGGTACAACCTGTGTTAGAATCAATGACACTCCCAAAGACACTGAGAGGGGGGTGAATCAATGTCCTGGTTAGCAGAATATTTAAACTTTTTAAGAACTTTGCATCCCAAAACAGTGTACCGGTAAATGAGAATTAATGCAGCAAATAAGAATAATAGAGACAGCATAGAGAACACACCATAACACAAGATATTTAACAAGGAAACCCGATGTGGGAAAAACCTCGGTGGGATTTATGACCCACAATATTCACTCATTGGCCAATGAATAAATATTACTTACAATGAGGGGCCTGCACATGCAGGAAGGCCAACTGCCTAGAGCTCACTGCTAAATAAGAGTCACAATGACTACAAAAGTGGATTATCAAATCCAATACAATGTACTGCTTCAATCAGCATCAACTATGCCAGGTTCAGTACTAGTTTAAGCTCAGTCTATAACCAAAACCTTATACAAAATTCGCCTTATGCATTCGCATACAACATCCTTCCTTTTCCTTATTTCTTACATACATACATTTTTCGCACTATTCCTTTATTACAAAAGACTTACAAGATCTCATACATATATGATTCTTTTACAATGTACCATGTCGGCTTTACAAAAAGATAATTACAATAAAATACAATAAACAAAATTTTATTCCTTGTCGGCTGGAGTGTCGGTATGCATTGTAGCCACTGCCAGTGAAGTGTCTACCGGTGCGTGTAGAAGTCTATGCTGGTGTCGGTAACTACCGGTGGCTTTCCAGATGAATGTCAGTTGGTTTCCATCAATGACAACATCAACTATTCTCATAAGACTGTAGAATGCCAACAATCTCCCCCTTTGGCATTGATGGCAACACTCATGAGAAAAATCCAAAAACTGTTTTAAAAAACTAAAGTCCAAAAAGTTTCCAAAAATATGTGCTCCCCCTGAGCAAATGATCTCATCTGAATAAGCATTTTTCTCTCCACTACTCCCCCTTTGACATCAATGACAAAGGTTGTCAAAAATAGTCAAACGAGTGCAAAAATTTACCTCAAAGTCTGTAACCGGTTGGTTACAATCTGAAAGATATCTGCCAAAACCAAATTTAGACTCTACATGAATCTTTTGTTGTCAGTCAAGGTTGCCTCAGTCTGTTGGATCGTGTCGGTGAGATAGTGCATGTGTTCTTTCGATGATCGTTCTCCTTGAAGTAATGTCTTAGAGATTTCATTTCTCAGAGAGATAAGATTGTCCAACTTAGGACCAAGTTTATTTTTAAGTTCGCGGGCATTTGACTTAATCCTTGCCTTCTCTTTCTCAAGTTTTTCTAATTTCTCCTCAAAACTTGTTATTTCCTGCTCAATGACTGATATAGGTCCAGATGAACCAATTATGTTATCAGCTATGTCATCGATTTCTTTCTGTGTTCTACTAATCTCCTTTTCTAAGTCCTCTATCAAAAGGTGAGGTTTGCATGTTTCCTTGTAAAGCTCCATGTACTCCACAATTATAGAGTTAAGTGCCGGTAATAATGTATCCAAGTGTTTTGTACACTTCTTTATGGTGTCCTTAAAGAATTTATTCTTCTCTTGTTCCACTTTCTCTTTGAATGTGTCCTCATTCACCTTGTCAATGGTTATTACATTATCAGCAATAAATCTGGATAGTGTGTCCAATTTTCCTATCCTTGATATGATCTGTGTTACAATTTGGTGCAATCAACTTCAGAACTGGTAAAGTATTATCAATTGCCTTGTAGGCCAATGCATTGCAGTTTGTTATCTTCTTGATTGAGTCCAAAAGTACCTCAGTAACATTTGTAGGTCTGAATTCACTTGTAGAAGTGTCGGATGTCTGACCAATTACCTTTACTACCTCTATGCTTCCAACATTTGTAACCATTTTACTTGCATTTTCCTCCAGAGGATTAGTCTAAGTTTGCATTTCAACCTGCAAAGGTTTCTTAGATTGTTTTGATGTCTCAGTGATTGCTGGTTTCTCTGATTCAGTATGTACCTCTGCCTCATTAGGTTCTCCTAAAATTTCAACTGACGGTATCTCTGTCTTCGGTGGTCCTATGCCAACATTTGTACCTTCAGTAGGTTTCTCTATTTTTTACGGTTGCTATGCTTGAGTTGGAATCTCAACTTCAACAGTTTCTACTGGTTTCTCAGCCATGTTGCCATTGTCAATATTATCTGTCTTAACCTCTGAATTATCCTTATCTACAACAATATTTACTTCCTGAGTATCCACATTCATGGTAAAAAGTATCTCAGATTCAGGATTTGTATCATCATGTGTGATACCTTCAGTGTCAATAACCGGTGGATCATCTGAATGTACCGGTTCAGTAACCAAAGGTGGTGGTGGTATATTGTCAGTAATCTTGATGTCTGGAATTCCACCAATCTTTCCTTTTCCCTTGTCCTTGTCCTTTTGATATACTTTGAATGTCTTCTTAGGTCGGTTCATTTCCTCTTGTTTTTCCTTCTCCACAAAAAATATATCCCAATTATCTGCAGTCTCATCTGCAATCTATTTCACTCTTCCTGCCATTAAGCTTACTTGACGGTGTCCACTGGCAAAAACGGATCTGTTAGCCTCATAAATTAAATTATCAATTTCCTCTTTTGAATTAATAGGATGTACATCTAGAATTTTTTTCAATTTTAATTTTCTTGTCTAATTCCATCACTGCTATCCTTTTTGCTTCTAATCTTCTATAGAGTTCATTTGGTAAATCATCCACAACTTTAGTCAGCACTTTCTTATATATGTTCAAGTGTAAAATAATACAGTTCTCAATTCTCTCCCTTTCAGAATCATTAAAATTATTATACATTTTGTGCACATTAGCCAAATTGCCATCATCAGTTATTTCATTTAACAAATCATCTAATGAAGGAGTAATCAATTTTTGTTTCTTCTTTGGTGCTAGTTTCTTGGCCGGTTCCCTTACTGCTTGTTGTTTCTTCCTCAAGGTCCTTGTTCTCTTAGGTGAAGGAGAGGGTACCAGCGAAGGTTTTATCTTCCTCCTTTCAACTCTTTTAAATTCAGTTGCCTTATCACTGTCAGTTCTAGAAGATGTGTCAACCGGTGAAATATGTGCCTCTGGTTGAAGTCCGTCAAGCTCACTAGCCGATATGTTAGTAAATTTCATGAAATTTTCCTTGATTTCCTTTACCTTCTTAGAAGCATTTCTTATGTAAGTGTCTCTTTTCTTTCTTTGCTTCAATATTTTTACTTTACTCTCAATGGTTTTAGCACTACCAAAAACTTTTTCTGATGGTTCTCTCGGTGCATCCAGTAAAGCTTTGGCATATGTTTCCAGAATACTAAGATCTACTTCATAACCCATCTCGGTGACACAGATAGTCTGAGGGATTACATCTTCCATCCATGTCTCACCTCTTTTGATAACAAAACAAATCTCTTTGTCATATTTGTCTACTATACTCTGTGGTAACCTTTCCCTAGCTCTCATCTTGGCTTGGAAAGTTTTGAAGTAATCTATTATGTTGTTATCTCTAACAGTTCCCATGCCGGTAAAAGCTTCCTATAGTTGTTTTCCTATTGGTATATCATAACCAAAGTCTTTGGGTCTTGTACCGGGGATCTCTTTAGCAAAGTACAACATTAGACAGACCAAGAGGTTTCTAAAATGGAATGTACCTTTCTTGTCTCCTTTGATATTCTTCAAATTATCAATAAGCTCATCTTTTAGCGATTCACACACATCAATTATTGCATTGTTGTTTACCATCTCATAAGCACTGTGTATACAAAGACTAGAAACTGAATTTAGCTTGGTAGCATGTGTGGTCTTGTATCCTAGCACCATACTTACAAATCTCACATTTATTTCCTTGATATCATTTACTCTTAGTGATCTACTGTTAGATGTTTCTCTGGTTAAGCTTATTACTGTGTTGTTGGGAATCTTCTTTGTTTTATTAGGTATTTTGTCGGTTGAGGGTAAACCAATGACTACCCTAATTGCTTGTCGGGTTATTTTGCAGAAAGAATCCAACCATAAGAATTCTCCATGTGCTCTACTCAATACAATCCTGACTACTTCCTCCGGAAATTGAGGGATATTCAGTATCTCAACAAAACCTA